>NC_064283.1:75393367-75415362 GCF_019186545.1 Solanum stenotomum | reverse complement strand
AACTTTTAGGATTAGGGTTTAGGGTTTAGGGATTATGGTTATGGGTTTAAGGTTTAGGGTTTAGGTTTTAGGGTTTAGGGTTTAGGGTTTAGGGTTTAGGGGTTTAGGGTTTAGGGGTTAGGGTTTAGGGTTTAGGGTTTAGTGTTTAGGGTTTAGGGTTTATGATTTATTGTTTAGGGTTAGGGTTTAGGGATTTAGGGTTAGGGTTTAGGGGTTATGATTTAGGGTTAGGGTTTAGGGTTATGGTTTAGGGTTTACAGTTTAGGGGTTTAGGGTTTAGGGTTTAGGATTTTGGGCTTAGAGTTTAGGGGTTAGGTGTTAGGGGTTAGGGTTTAGGGTTTAGGGTTTATGGTTTAGTGTTTAGGGTTTATGGTTTATGGTTTAGAGTTTAGGGTTTAGGGTATAGGGTCTAGTTTTTTGGGTTTCATTTTTAGGATTTAGGGTTTATGGTTTAGGGTTTAACGTTTAGGATTTAGGATTTAGGGTTTAGGGTTTAGGATTTAAGGTTTAGTATTTATAGTTTAGGTTAGGGTTTAAGGTTTAATGTTTTGAGTTTAGGGTTTAAGATTCAACTTTTAGGATTAGGGTTTAGGGTTTAGGGATTATGGTTATGGGTTTAAGGTTTAGGGTTTAGGTTTTAGGGTTTAAGATTTAGCGTTTAGGGATTTAGGGTTTAGGGTTTAGAGGTTAGAGGTTAGGGTTTAGGGTTAGGGGTTAGGATTTAGGGTTTAGGGTTTAGGGTTTAGGGTTTAGTGTTTAGGGTTTGGGGTTTGTGGTTTATGGTTTAGGGTTAGGGTTTGAGGTTAGGGTTTAGGGTTTAAGGTTTAGGGTTTAGGGTTTATGGTGAAGGGTTTAATATTTAGGGTTTAGGTTTTGGGTTTTACGGTTTAGGGTTTAGGGTTTAGGGGTTAGGCTTTAGGGTTTAGGGTTTAGAGTTTAGGGTTTATGATTTATTGTTTTGGGTTTAAGGGTTATGATTTAGGGTTAGGGTTTAGGGTTATGGTTTAGGGTTTAGGGTTTAGGGGTTTAGGGTTTAGGGTTTAGGAATTTGGGGTTAGGGTTTAGGGGTTAGGTGTTAGGGGTTGGGGTTTAGGGTTTATGATTTAGTGTTTAGGGTTTAGGGTTTATGATTTATGGTTTAGGGTTTAGGGTTTAGGGTTTAGTGGTTAGGGCTCGGGGTTTATGGCTTAGTGTTTAGAGTTTGGGATTTAGGGTTTAGGGTTTAGGGTTTTGGTTTAAGGGGTTAGGGTTTAGGGTTTAGGGCTTAGGGTTTAGAGTTTGGTATTTTGCATTTAGGATTTAGGGTTAAGGTTAAGGGTTAAGAATTTAGGGTTTAGGATTTTGGATTTAGGGTTTAGGGTTAAGGTTTAGGTTTTATGGTTTTGGATTTAGGATTTTGGGTTTAGGATTTAGAGTTTAGGGCTCATGGTTTAGGTTTAGTGTTTAGGATTGAGGGTTTAGGGTTAGTCTTTAGGATTTAGGGTTTATGCTTTAGGGTTTTGGGTTTAGAGTTTAGGGTTTAGGGTATTGGGTCAAGTGTTTTGGGTTTCAATTTTAGGATTTAGGGTTTATGATTTAGGGTTTAACGTTTAGGATTTAGGATTTAGGGTTTAGGGTTTAGGATTTAAGGTTTAAGATTTATAGTTTAGGTTAGGGTTTAAGGTTTAAGATTTCGAGTTTAGGGTTTAAGATTTAACTTTTAGGATTAGGGTTTAGGGTTTAGGGGTTAGGGATTATGGTTATGGGTTTAAGGTTTAGGGTTTAGGTTTTAGGGTTTAGGGTTTAGCGTCTAGGGATTTAGGGTTTAGGATTTAGGGGTTATGGTGTAGGGGTTAGGGGTTAGGGTTTAGGGTTTAGTGTTTAGGGTTTAGTGTTTAGGGTTTAGGGTTTGTGGTTTGTGGTTTAGGGTTAGGGTTTAGGATTAGGTCTTAGGGGTTAGGGTTTACGATTTAGGTTTCATAGTTTATGGTTAAGGGGTTTAAGGTTTAGCGTTTAGGGTTTATGGTCTAGAATTTAAGGTTTAGGGTTTAGGTTTGTGGTTTATGGTTTAAGGTTAGGGTTTAGGATTAGGGCTTAGGGGTTAGGGTTTATTGTTTATGTTTCATAGTTTATGATTAAGGGGTTTAAGGTTTAGGGTTTAGGGTTTAGGGTTTATGGTTTAGAGTTTAAGGTTTAGGGTTTAGGGTTTAGGTTTTATGGTTTAGGCTTTAGGGTTTTGGGTTTAGGGTTTAGGGTTTAGGGTTTAGGTTTTAGGGTTTAGGAGTAAGGGGTTATAGGTTAGAGGTTAGGGGTTAGGGTTTAGGGTTTAGGGTTTAGTGTTTAGGGTTTAGGGTTTAGGGTTTATGGTTTAGGGTTAGGCTTTAGGGTTAGGGTTTAGGGGTTAGGATGTAGGGTTTATTGATATCATTAAGGGGTTTAGGGTTTATGGGTTTAGTGGTAAGGGGTTAGGGTTTAGTGGTTAGGGTTCGGGGTTTATGGTTTAGTGTTTAGAGTTTGGTATTTAGGGTTTAGGGTTTAGGGTTTAGGGTTTAGGATTTAGGTTTAGGGGGTTAGGGTTTAGGGCTTAGGGCTTAGGGTTTAGAGTTTGGTATTTAGCGTTTAGGGTTTAGAGTTAAGGTTAAGGGTTAAGAGTTTAGGGTTTAGGATTTTGGATTTAGGGTTTAGGGTTAAGGTCTAGGTTTTATGCTTTAGGATTTAGGATTTTGGATTTAGGGTTTAGGGTTAAAGTTTAGGTTTTATGGTTTAGGATTTAGGATTTTGGGTTTAGGATTTAGAGTTTAGGGCTCAGGGTTTAGGTTTAGTGTTTAGGATTTAGGGTTTAGGGTTAGTCTTTAGGATTTAGGGTTTAAGGTTTAGGGCTTATGCTTTAGGGTTTTGGGTTTAGAGTTCAGTGTTTAGGGTATAGGGTCTAGTGTTTTGGGTTTCATTTTTAGGATTTAGGGGTTATGGTTTAGGGTTTAAGGTTTAGGATTTAGGATTTAGGGTTTATGGTTTAGGATTTAAGGTTTAGGATTTGTAGTTTAGGTTAGGGTTTAAGGTTTAAGGTTTCGAGTTTAGGGTTTAAGATTTAACTTTTAGGATTAGGGTTTAGGGTTTAGGGTTTAGGGATTATGGTTATGGGTTTAAGGTTAAGGTTTTAGGTTTTAGGGTTTAGGGTTTAGCGTCTAGGGATTTAGGGTTTAGGGTTTAGGTGTTAGGGTTTAGCGGTTATGGGTTAGGGTTTAGGGTTTAGGGTTTAATGTTTAGGGTTTAGTGTTTGTGGTTTATGGTTTAAGGTTAGGGTTTAGGATTAGGGCTTAGGGGTTAGGGTTTATGGTTTAGGTTTCATAGTTTATGGTTAAGGGGTTTAAGGTTTAGGGTTTAGGGTTTAGGGTTTAGGGTTTAGGGTTTATGGTTTAGAGTTTAAGGTTTAGGGTTTAGGGTTTAAATTTTATTGTTTAGGCTTTAGGGTTTAGGGTTTAGGGTTTAGGAGTAAGGGGTTAAAGGTTAGAGGTTAGGGGTTAGGGTTTAGGGTTTAGGGTTTAGGGTTTATGGTTTAGGGTTAGGCTTTAGGGTTAGGGTTTAGGGGTTAGGATTTAGGGTTTATGGATATCATTAAGGGGTTTAGGGTTTATGGGTTTAGTGGTAAGGGGTTAGGGTTTAGTGGTTAGGGTTCGGGGTTTATGGCTTAGTGTTTAGAGTTTGGGATTTAGGGTTTAGGTTTAGGGGGTTAGGGTTTAGGGTTTAGGGCTTAGGGTTTAGAGTTTGGTATTTAGCGTTTAGGGTTTAGGGTTAAGGTTAAGGGTTAAGAGTTTAGGGTTTAGGATTTTGTATTTAGGGTTTAGGGTTAAGGTTTAGGTTTTATGGTTTAGGATTTAGTGTTTAGGGCTTAGCGTTTAGGTTTAGTGTTTAGGATTTAGGGTTTAGGGTTAGTCTTTAGGATTTAGGGTTTAGGGTTTATGCTTTAGGGTTTTGGCTTTAGAGTTTAGGGTTTAGGGTATAGGGTCTAGTGTTTTGGCTTTTATTTTTAGGATTTAGGGTTTATGGTTTAGGGTTTAACGTTTAGGATTTAGGATTTAGGGTTTAGGGTTTAGGATTTAAGATTTAGGATTTATTGTTTAGGTTAGGGTTTAAGGTTTAAGGTTTCGAGTTTACGGTTTAAGATTTAACTTTTAGGATTAGGATTTAGGGTTTAGGGATTATTGTTATGGGTTTAAGGTTTAGGGTTTAGGGTTTAGGTTTTAGGGTTTAGGGTTTATTGTTTAGGGATTTAGGGTTTAGGGTTTAGGGGTTAGAGGTTTAGGGTTAGGGGTTAGGGTTTAAGGTTTAGGGTTTAGGGTTTAGTGTTTAGGGTTTAGGGTTTGTGGTTTATGGTTTAGGGTTAGGGTTCGGGGTTAGGGTTTAGCGTTTAAGGTTTAGGGTTTAGGGTTTAATGTTTAGGGTTTAGGTTTTGGGTTTTAGGGTTTAAGGTTTAGGGTTTAGGATTTACGGGGTTAGCGTTTAGGGTTTAGGGTTTAGTGTTTAGGGTTTATGATTTATTGTTTAGGGTTTGGGTTTAGGGATTAGGGTTTTGGGGTTAGGGGTTAGGGTTTAGGATTTAGGATATAGGGTTTAGTGTTTAGGGTTTAGGGTTTGTGGTTTATGGTTTAGGGTTAGGGTTTAGGGTTTAAGGTTTAGGGTTTAGGGTTTATGGTTAAGGGTTTAATGTTTAGGGTCTAGGTTATGGGTTTTAGGGTTTAGGGTTTAGGTTTAGGGGTTAGGGTTTAGGGTTTAGGGTTTAGTGTTTAGGGTTTAGGGTTTATGATTTATTGTTTAGTGTTAGGGTTTAGGGATTTAGGGTTTAGGTTCAAGGGTTATTATTTAGGGTTATGGTTTAGGGTTTAGGGGTTTAGGGTTTAGGGTTTAGGATTTTGGGGTTAGGTTTTAGGGGTTAGGTGTTAGGGGTTAGGGTTTAGGGTTTAGGGTTTATGGTTTAGTGTTTAGGGTTTATGGTTTAGGCTTCAGGGTTTTTTTTTTTTTTTTAATTTGAACGACCTTTGGGGGGGTCAGGGGCTTAGCAACACCCCAGGCCTTAGCATAAATAAAAGCTCAAAAGAGCTCAAAAAAATATACAAGGAGGCGGACATAAACCTAACCTCCCAACCTAAGGTGGGTCATAAGTCGACCTACCTACTAAGGTTAGTCGACTCATTCCCATACTATAAAGGAAAAACTTAGAACTATGCACCTAAGGAGAGGACTCCTCTCAATAGAAAATTCTAGGAAAACATAAATAAGGGAGACTCTCCCCTTTACAAGGAAGAATAAAAAGAACCTAAAATAATGTTATTGTAACCATGTTGAATGCACCAGTTTAACCCATAACTGGCAGCCTGAATTTCTACCTGATTATTGGTCCCTTCACCAAGAGGTAGAGCAAATGCATAAATGATCTTTCCTTGATCATCTCGTAGAATGCCTCCCCCTCTTATCTTCCCGGGGTTGTGTAGAGCACTACCATCTGTGTTAAGCTTGTATCTGCTAGGAGGAGGTGTTTTCCAGATCACAGAAGTAACTTTAACATCATGTTTGCAGCTCGCGATCAGGTCCACAATTTCTGTCCACTGTGCAGGCCAGTAGATGTAAGGAAAAATAGTGTTGAGCAGGTGAAGTATATCTTTGAGGATCATGTATTTGACCCTGCTGCTGCTGGATTTTTTTCCCCCGTATTTGGCTGAGCATCGATTCTTCCATAGGTTCCAGCAGACCACAATGGGAAGAGTTTCGATGAGAGTTTTGTGGGCTTCATTCTTTCCTTGGATATCATTCTATCGCAAGATATGATTACTCAATGAGGACTGATGGAAAGTAACCCCCATTGGACTCAAAAAGGATGTCCAGATATGAGTAGCAAAAGGTCCTTGATTGAAAATATGGTCCACTTCATCCCATCCTTTTTGGATACAGCAGTAGCACCTCACTGGCTCCACTCCGAAGGTTGCCAATTTCTCGTTAGTAGGTAATTTATATGTAAGTGCTCTCCAAACGAGAAAGGACATCTTGAAGGGGATATTCTTATGCCAAATCTTTAAATTACTCACTGTATTACTCTTCCTAAGTCTGCAAATTTCCCATGCTGAAGCACAAGAAAAATTTCCAGAATCGTTTGGCTTCTAGACAGCCGTGTGTTTATCTCCTTGTTGGTATTGAAATTTAGTGCTCAATATGTGAGGGATGAGTAGTGGTGGAACCTGTTGTCGCAGCTTTCTTTCATTCCATTCCCCATTGACTATAAAATGAGCAATAGTAGCATTATTGAGGCTGGAAATGTTGGTGGTGTACTTAGCAAGAGCACCTATTCCTAGCCAATCATCCAACCAAAAGGAACAACATCCAGACCTAATCTTCCATGTAATATGATCCTCTACTTTGTCTTTATTCTTCGTCATATATCTCCACACTAAGGACTGACCAGTGTCCACCTTCTTTGCAACTGGATTGGCTCGCTGGCAGTATTTGGACCTGAGGAATTGACCCCATAAGGAGTCTTTAGCGCTGAAGTTCCACCATTGTTTATACTGAAGAGAAGTGCATATATCCGTGAGTCTTCTAAGCCCCACCCCTCCTTCATCATAAGGTAGACTCATGGTTTCAAGTGATGCCCAATGGTATTTCCTATGGTCTTAATCTCTTCCCCAGAAAAAATCAGCAATAATAGACTCAATGTATTTAATAGTCGTGCTGGGAGGTGAGATTGCAGCCATAGTGTGAATAGGAATGGATTGTAATGCATGCTTGACAAGAGTGATTTTGCCTCCGAAGCTCAATAGTTTTGCCTGCCAACCACAAATCTTCTTGGAAACTTTCTCGACAAGTTGTGAATAATAAATAATCCTTTGTCTACCAATGTATAACGGAAAACCAAGGTAAGTGATTGGACTGTCCTTCTGTGTAAAACCAGTGACCTGCTGTATATTGTTGAGGATATCTTGAGGAGTGTTTGAGGGGACCATAAAATGGCTCTTCTCTTTGTTGATAAGCTGATCCGAAGTGTGTTCATATTCCTCCAAGATGGCCATGATGAGTCTCATAGATTCAGTGTCTGAAGAAGTAAAGATAATCACATCGTCTGCAAAACTAAGATGATTAATCTAGGGGCCTTTGGACTCCATATTAAAGCCTCTATACATAGGATTCTGCAGAGTGTTGTTAAGCATTCTTGATGAAACCTCCGCACCTAAAATAAATAGGGCAGGGGAAAGAGGATCACCTTGTTTGAGGCCTCTAGTTGAGTGGAAAAAACCATGTCTATGGCCATTAATAATGATTGAGTACCAATTGTTACTCAGGGTTCTCCACACTAGGTCAATGAAAACCTCTCCAAAACCCAATCTCCTTAGTACAAAGCAAGTAAAGGACCAAAACACTCTGTCATAGGCTTTGGTCATGTCTAATTTGATTACCACGTTGTCTCCTTCTTTAGGTCTCTTGATGTCATGAGTGATCTCTTGTGCAAGCATAATACTTTCTGTGATGCTTCTTCCTCTCACAAATCCGGATTGATTGTTTGATATGAGCACGGGAATGATATCAGCTAGACTCATTCTTAGAAGTTTAGAGATGATCTTATTTGAGAAGTTACTGAGACTAATAGGCCTGAGATAAGAAAAATTGTTAGGCTGCTCCTTTTTGGGAAGTAAAAACAAGCATGCATGAGACATAAACTTGGGCATAATATGACCACAAAAGAAGTGTTGTACAGCAGCTAACAGATCTTCTTTAATGATGTTCCAGCATGCTTGGTAGAATTTGCCACCAATACCATTAGGACCAGGTGCTGAGTTTGGATTCATTGCAAACACCACCTGCTTTAGTTCCTCCAAAGTAGGCATTTCCTGCAGTTTCTGGTTCTGTTCAGGCGTGACTATAGTAGGCAAATATTGAAGAATTCTCTCATCTATTCTGCGATTGTGACCAGTAAACATTTCCTGGAAGTAATCACAGGCTGCTTGTGCTATCTGCTCATCCCCTTGAACCCACACATCATTCCTTGTACAGATTTTATGTATAAAAAGTCTTCTTCTTCGACCCCTCATCAAAGCATGAAAATATTTCGTGTTGGCATCTCCTTCCTTAAACCATTGGAGTTGAGTCTTTTGTTTAAGAATGGATTCCTCCAACTTCAAATATCTAATATAATTGGCATTCATGAGATGCAGTTGTTGTCTCAGTGCTTCAGTATTATGTGTAAGAAGTTCCTCTTCAGCCTTCTTGATATTTTCTTCAAATTCTTTCACTTTGGCATAAATATCTCCATATTCATTCTTTGACCAGCTGCTAAGAGTGTGTGTAAGCCTCTTCATTTTCTGGTGAAGTTGCCACATAGGATTACCTGTGACATCCCTTTCCCAACACTTTCGAACCGTCTCCATAAAATTAACATTATCCACCCAGCAATGAAGGAACTTGAAATACTTGATGTGATTCTCATTTTTCCTAACCATTCCATCAAAAGAGGGCTGTGGTCAGATCCAACTGAGGATAGATGTTCAATAGTAGTTTGTGGCATGATCTCTAGCCATTTGTCATTGACCATGGACCTGTCCAACCTCTTCCAAACTCTAGCCTGTGCAGTCCTTTGGTTGCACCAAGTGAAAGGAATACCTGTAAAGCCCAGATCAGTAAGGCCACAGGCTTCAATCACACCGATGAACTCAAAGCTCTTATTCATGTTGTAAGGCATTCCTCCAAGCTTTTCCTCTATAGTAGTGATAACATTGAAGTCTCCAATGGTACACCAAGGTATGTCCAGGCTAGCATACTGCAGTAGCTTGTCTCACAAAGGTCTTCGCATATGTTCCTTACACTTAGCATAAATGAAGGACACCATGAACCCCTCAGTAAGATCAGAGTGCTTGAAATCCCCTGTGATATGCTGCTCACTATTTTCATGAATATTACCCGTGATTGCATTAGACCAAAAAAGCCAAATTTTTCCATTAGAGTTACTAACTGCATGTTCCATTTGAAGATGGACTCTCACAGTGTTGAGTTGGGAGTTGTCTGCAAAGGGCTCAAGTACAACAATCATATCTAAATGATGCATTTTCTTGAGTGTTTGTAATCTCTCCATAGAACCTTGGGTATTGATACTCCTGGCATTCCAACAGAGGGCCTTAATCATCAAAAACCTTTAGATTTAGACCTTGTGATGGGTCTGCTCGCAGTGGCAGAGATATTGGTGGTAGCCGGCTGTTTGGTGTTTCTGTTTTGCTTCCTCCCTCTGGGAGATAGGCCTTGCTGCTCAGTGAGTTCCTGGACCTCTTTAGTGTTAAAGGTTGAGCCAAAAGCTTGAATTAGAAGATTGCTAGTTTCCTCCTCCTCTTCATCATACTCATCTATGGATTGATTATCAGGGTCTAGTTCATCCTCTGAGTTCAAAGCTCCATAATCATCTTGTATGGGTCTCCCCTTCTTGACTTTGGTTTCTGTCTGTTTCTCTAGCTGCTGACCTTTTTTTGTTAACCCCTGTTCCAGATCACCTCTTTTTCCTTGCCTCTTTTTCATTGCATCTCTTTTCTTTTTACTCAGCCTTCCTCCTGATTTATTGTTGGTTCTGTCTCTCTGTTGTTCTGGTTGCGTGGAGATAGGGGTAGCAGGGGCTCTAGAGTCAATCCTATGGTCATAGGTCTCAACCTCATGCAGAACATTAGTCAATTCCCTCCCCCCTTTGGATACCCCTTCCTGCAAGTTAGTGTGTGTCTCCTGTACCCTCCCTTCCATACCTCCAGCAACTTCCTCAACAACATTAATATCAGTAGTATGATGGGGATTAGGGGTTGGGATTAGAGAGTCAATACCTGGGGTGTTATGGATTTCAGTGGTTACAACCTGCTTTCTTGGTGTGTTGTTGTTAAGATTTATTAGAGATGGATCCTTATCTGATCCTTGCATTGTCTGATGTCCTTGCCCAACTGTCCTGTTGTTGTTACCTTCCTCCTCATTGTTTGTATCTTGAAGTTCCTGCATTTCGAGGTTAATATAATTATTATGAGTAAGAATTGTAGGGAGTATGCCTGATGGTTGTGTCTCCTGTTGCTTGCTGTTCTTGGCTCCTTTTTGTTGTGGTGAAACAGGTCTCCAGGCAGTCTTGGGATAAGATTGTTCCTGATTTTTGTTCTGCTTCTTTCGTTGGATCTGCCAGTGCTCTTCTTGATCACCAACTTCCTGCTCTTGGTGAATCTGGACCTGGGTAGTGAGAGTGTGTTGTTGGACTTGAGGGTGAGTTTTTCTTTGGGGTTGTTTTGTATTTTCTCTAGGTCTGCAGTCTTCTCTTTGCTCAGATTGCTGTGGAGCCTGTGTAGCTGATTTACCATGGTCTTGTACCTGATTTTTGTTGACTCCTTTCTCTTGTTCTTCCTTCGTCTTGCTCTTCTTTTCAGCCTCCATTTCTTTCCTTTTTTGGAACTCCTCATCTCTTCTCTTGATAGTACAAACATTCTCCATATGCCCTTGATGTTTACAGTAATGACAGTAGTCGGGAATACCTTCATATTGAATTTTTTGCCACCTCCCTTTGTTGGGATCAGAGTTCTTGAATCCCAGCCAGACATGAGGGGGTCTTTCCTTGGTAAGGTCAATTTGAATTTTTACTCTAGCCATGCTGCCTCTAGTTTTCTGGGAAGAAGGTGAGTCAAGGTATAATACCTTGCCAATAGAGCTCAGAATGGTTGTTAAAACGACCTTATTGTAACAGTGCCATGGCAGTTCAGGAAGTGCCACCCATATAGGGACTATAGGGGTTTCTTCTTCAGGTGTGAAATCAGGGGTCCAAGTTTGGATTCTCATTAGTTGACCTTCTATACTCATTCTTTGTTTAGTCCAAACCGTAACATAGTCAAGCTTATTGTCAAGGTCAATATACACATGTCTAGAATTAAAATGAGTTATTTTCACCCCTCCAGTTAATTGAGTTTGCAAAGTGAACCTTTTCCGGATCAATTCCATTTTGGGCATGGTGTTGGTGAATTTGCCAACAAGAGTGTGTTTACAACTTTCAGCCAATTTGATATTATAATCATCCTCGTCCAGAAGTACAGCAGGTAGTCCCTGTCTAGTGGTGTGTACGGGACTATTCAACACAATAGGAATTTCATTTTTGGATTGGTTATATCTTAAACGAGCAGCAAAGGATTGCAAAATAGTGAAAGGAGTAGGTTCAGGAATATTATCCTGTTTAGAGTTCTGGGCTCGACTTTGCTGCTGATTACTCAAATTTTTATCAACCTGGCCTACATTAGTGCTAGCTTGATTATCGACATTTTTACTCCTTTGAAGATTAGGATCATACCTAGCAAAGTTGTTGGAGATCCGAGGAAAGTTATCCTGATATTTCCTAGTAGCTTTAGTGCTGTCTAGTTGAGTTCGACTAGTTCCTCCTTGGTGATTTGCATCCTCATTCTGATTTTTTTGCCCCTCCTTGTCTTTGTGTCCTATCTGCACCTCCTTGCCTTTACTTTGACGACTTTGACTTGTTTGTACATTTTGTCGCTGTTGATCCAGTTCGACTATCTCCATTGTCCTGCCCTGGTTTGCATCCTGCATTACAGAAAGATTATCATTAGGGATTACGTTCATTGAGTTACCTCTAATTCCAAAGGAGAAGTTCGATGATTGAGCTTCTGCAGCTGAGCTTTCTGTAATTTGGCTCCTCTTGCTGTGAACAATGGCTTGTTGTACGTTCATTGCCATTTCCTGCATTTGATTCGTTTCTTCATGTGTTGTAGGTGTTCCTGAGGTATGAATTGCACTCAGCAGCTGGTCGTTGGTTCTTGCATCTGGAACAGGGAAGGAGTTATTCTTATCAATAGCTTGAGTCTTCCTGCTAGTTCCTTTGCTCGAATTCATTGCACCTTCATCCGGATGGATTGACTGAGTGTTATTGGTGTTTTCTCCTTCTAAATTGCTTGATATGTCTGTAAGATGGATGTCCAAAGGTGAGGAATCAATTCCTTTCCCAAATTTTTCATGAACTCCGGTGACCTGGGTTCGAGGTTCGCCGGATTCCTTCCCGTCGGTGATTTCGCCATCCATTTTGCTTGAAATTTCTGTGAGATGAACCTCATCATGTGGGGAGTAAACCCCAGTGGTTGAATCAACACGAATTTGACTAGAAGTATCTCGAAATTGAAGGCGCAGTTCTGGAGATTCGTTCACGTCTTTCGCGTAGATCGTCTCTCGATTCTCGTCGATTGGGACGATGAAATCAGTTGGGTTTTTACTATAATGTAGATCGAGACTAGGAGATTTCATATATCCAATCCCTTTTTTACGAATCAATACAGAATCGCTTGGGGAAATAATATTACGCGTCCCTTCTAACTCTTTGACCGAAATCGCTGTGTTGATCGCGTCAGTGTTTTGATAATTCGTGGAGTTGTGGGATGAATTAGAGAGAGTGGCTGGGTGGGTTTTGTCGGTAGCATTTCGGCGCTCCGATTGGTCTTTATCCGGTGGCTTGGGGAGCTCTGCCGGCGGCTCACGCGCCGTTCTGACAGTGCTGGCAGATTTTGGAAATGTAGCCGTTATTTTGGCTGTCTTGAGCGCTTTTTTGGAGTGAGAATTTAGAGAGAGAAAAATTTTTGACAAATGAAGGTGCGATCGGCNATTGGTGATAACATTGAAGTCTCCAATGGTACACCAAGGTATGTCCAAGCTAGCATACTGTAGTAGACTGTCCCACAAAGGTCTTCTCATATGTTCCTTACACTTAGCATAAATGAAGGACACCATTGAACCCTCAGTAAGATAAGAATGCTTGAAGTCTCCTGTGATATGTTGCTCACTATTTTCACGAATATTACCAGTGATTGCGTTAGACCAAAAAAGCCAAATTTTTCCATTAGAGTTACTAACTGCATGTTCCATTTGAAGATGGATTCTCACAGTGTTGAGATGGGAGTTATCTGCAAAGGGCTATAGTACAGCAATCATGTCTAACTGGTGCATTTTCTTGAGTGTTTGTAGTCTCTCCATAGAACCTTGGGTATTGATACTCCTAGCATTCCAACAAAGGGCCTTAATCATCAAAAACCTTTAGATTTGGACCTTGTGATGGGCCTGCTAGCAGTGGCAGAGATACTGGTGGTAGCCGGCTGTTTGTTGTTTCTGTTTTGCTTCCTCCCTCTGGGAGACAATCCTTGCTGCTCAGTGAGTTCCTGGACCTTTTCCGACCATTCAGTGTTAAAGGTTGAGCCAAATGCTTGAATTAGATGATTGCTAGTTTCCTCCTCCTCTTCATCATATTCATCTACGGATTGATTATCAGGGTCTAGCTCATCTTCTGAGTTCAGAGCTCCATAATCATCTTATGTGGGTCTCCCCTTCTTGACTTTGGTTTTTGTCTGTTTCTCTAGTTCCTGACCTTTTTCTGTTAACCCCTGTTCCAAGTCACCTCATTTTCCTTGCCTCTTTTTCATTGCATCTCTTTTCTTTTTACTCAGCCTCCCTCCTGATTTATTGTTGGTTCTGTCTCTCTGTTGTTCTGTTTCAGTAGTCATCTTTTTCCTTTCCTGAGTTGTATATTGATCAGCTTTCCTTTACGTGGAGATAGGGGTAGCAGGGGCTCTAGAGTCAATCCTATGGTCGTAAGTCTCAACCTCATGCAGAACATGAGTCAATTCCCTCCCCCCTTTGGATACCCCTTCCTGCAAATTAGTGTGTGTCTCCTGAACCCTCCCTTCCATACCTCCAGCAGCTTCCTCAGCAACATTAATATCAATAGTATGATGGGGATTAGGGGTTGGGATTAGAGAGTCAATACCTGGGGTGTTATGTGTTTCAGAGGTTACAACCTGCTTTCTTGGTGTGTTATTGTTAAGATTTATTAGAGATGGATCCATATCTGATCCTTGCATTGTCTGATTTCCATGCCCTACTGTCCTGTTGCTGTTACCTTCCTCCTCATTGTTTGTATCTTGTAGTTCCTGCATTTCGAGGTTAATATAGTTATTATGAGTAAGAATTGTAGGAAGTATACCTGATGGTTGTGTCTCTTGCTGTTTGCTATTCTTTGCTCCATTTTGTTGTGGTGAGACAGGTCTCCAGCCAGTCTTGGGATAAGATTGGTCCTGATTTTTGTTCTGCTTCTTTCGTTGGATCTGCCAGTGCTCTTCTTGATCACCAACTTCCTGCTCTTGGTGAATCTAGACTTGGGTAGTGTGAGTGTGTTGTTGGACTTGAGGGTGAGTTTTTCCTTGAGGTTGTTTTGTATTTTCTCCAGGTCTACAGTCTTCTCTTTGCTCAGATTGCTGTGGAGCCTGTACAACTAATTTACCATGGTCTTGTACCTGATTTTTATTGACTCCTTTCTCTTGTTCTCCCTTCGTCTTGTTCTTGTTTTCAGCCTCCATTTCTTTCCTTTTTTGGAACTCCTCATCTCTTCTCTTGATAGTACAAACATTAACCACATGCCCTTGGTGTTTACAGTAATGACAGTAGTCGGGAATACCTTCATATTGAATTTTTTGCCACCTCCCTTTGTTGGGATCAGAGTTCTTGAATCCCAGCCAGACATGGGGGGTCTTTCCTTGGTAAGGTCAATTTGAATTTTAACTCTAGCCATGCTGCCTCTAGTTTTCTGGGAAGAAGGTGAGTCAAGGTATAATACCTTGCCAATAGAGCTCAGGATGGTTGTTAAAACGACCTTATTGTAACAATACCATGGCAGTTCAGGAAGTGCCACCCATATAAGGACTATAGGGGTTTCTCCCTCAGGTGTGAAATCAGGGGTCCAAGTTTGGATTCTCATTAGTTGACCTTCTATATTCATCCTTTGTTTAGTCCAAACCGTAACATAGTCAAACTCATTGTCAAGATCGATATACACATGTCTAGAATTAAAATGAGTTATTTTCACCCCTCCAGTTAATTGAGTTTGCAAAGTGAAGCTTTTCCGGATCAATTCCATTTTGGGCATGGCGTTGGTGAATTTGCCAACAAGAGTGTGTTTACAACTTTCAGCCAATTTGATATTATAATCATCCTCGTCCAGTAGTACAACAGGTAGTCCCTGTCTAGTGGTGTGTACGGGACTATTCAACACAATAGGAGTTTCATTTTTGGATTGGTTATATCTTAATCGAGCAGCAAAGGATTGCACAATAGTGAAAGGAGCAGGTTCAGGGATATTATCCTGTTTAGAGTTCTGGGCTCGACTTTGCTGCTGATTGCTCAGATTTTTGTTACCACTCTGATCTACATTAATACTAGCCTGATTATCGACATGTTTACTCCTTTGAAGATTAGGATCATACCTAGCAAAGTTGTTGGAGATCCGAGGAAAGTTATCCTGATATTCCCTAGTAGCTTTAGTGTTTTCCGGTTGAGCTCGACTAGTTCCTCTTTGGTGATTTGCATCCTCATTCTGATTTTTTTTCGTATCTTTGTCTTTGTGTCCTGTCTGCACCTCTTTGACATTATTTTGACGACTTTGACTTGTTGGTACAATCTTTCGTTGTTGATCCAATTCGACTATCTCCATTGTCCTGGTTTGCATCCTGCATTACAGAAGGATTATCATTAGGGATTAAGTTCATTGAGTTACCTCTAATTCCAAAGGAGAAGTTCGATGATTGAGCTTCTGCAGTTGAGCTTTCTGTAATTTGGTTCCTCTTGATGTGACCATTGGCTTGTTGTATGTTCATTGCCATTTCCTGCATTTGAACTGTTTCTTCATGTGTTGTAGGTGTTCCTGAGGTATGAATTGCACTCATCAGCTGGTCGTTGGTTCTTGCAGCTAGAGCAGGGAATGAATTAGTCTTATCAATATCTTGAGTCTTCCTGCTAGTTCCTTTGCTCGAGTTCATTGCAACTTCATCCGGATGGATTGACTGAATGTTGTTGGTGTTTCCTCCTTCCAAATTGCTTGATATATCTGTAAGATGGATGTCCAAAGGTGGGGAATCAATTCTTTTCCCAGAATTTTCATAGACTCTGGTGACCTGAGTTCGAGGTTCGCCGGATTCCTTCCCACCGGTGATTCCGCCATCCATTTTGCTTGAATTTTCTGTGAGATGAACCTCATCATGTGGGGAGTAATCCCCAGTGGTTGAATCAGTACGAATTTGACTAGAAGTATCTCGAAATTGAAGGCGTAATTCTGGAGATTCGTTCGCGTCTTTCGCATAGGTCGCCTCTCGATTCTCGTCGATTGGAACGATGAAATCAGTTGGGTTTTTACTATAATGTAGATCGAGACTAGGAGATTCCATATATCCAATCACTTTTTAACGAATCAATACAGAATCGCTTGGGGAAATAAAATTACGCGTCCCTTCAAACTCTTTGACCGAAATCGATGTGTTGATCGCGTTAGTGTTTTGCGAATTCGTGGAGTTGTGGGATGAATTAGAGAGAGTGGCTGGGTGGGTTTTGTCGGTAGCATTCAGGCGCTCCGATTGGTCTTTATCCGGTGGCCTGGGGAGCTCTGCCGGCGGCTCACGCGCCGTTCCGGCAGTGCTGGCAGATTTTGGAAATGTAGCCGTTATTTTGGCTGTCTTGAGCGCTTTTTTAGAGTGAGAATTTAGAGAGAGAAAAATTTTGACAAATGAAGGCGTTTAGGGTTTAGGGTTTGGGGTTTGGGGTTTCGTGTTTGGGTTTTGGGTTTTGGGTTTTGGGTTTGGGGTTTAGGGTATTGGATTGAGGGTTTAGGGTTTGAGGTTTAGGGTTTAGATTTTAGGGTATAGTTTTAGGGTTTAGGGTATAGTGTTTAGGGTTTAGGGATTAGGGTTTGGGTTTTAGGGTTAGAATTTAGGATTTAGAGTTTAGGGTTTAGGGTTTGGGGTATGGGATTTAAGTTTTAGGGTTTAGGGTATAGGATTTAGGGTTTAGGGTTTGGGGTTTAGGGTTTAGGGTTTAGGTATTAGGATTTGGGGTTTGGGGTTTAGGGTTTAGGGTTTAGGGTTTGGGGTTTAGGGTTTAGGGTTTGGGGTTTAGGGTTTAGAGTTTGGTGTTAAGGGTATCTAGTTTAGAGTTTAGCGTTTAGGTGATAGGGTCTAGGGTTTAGGGTTTAGGATATAGGGTTTAGGAATTAAAAAAATTTCCAAGTGTCAAAATTCACTTCTTCTTCTGAACTCTTTTATTTCAGCTTCAAAATTTTGGTAAGTATGGTAATTTTTCTTGCCTAAATTATTTTCTCTATGTCCTAATTCATTTTTTCTTCTTCTAAACTCATTTGTCGTCCATTCCTTAACTATTTTATAACTTAATAACATTACGAATTACTTGTTTACTAGTTTTAATCAACAAATTATCCAATTTAAGACTTACAAGAGATGAACTTCTTTGAAGCTTAATTTTTTTTTACGTGTCCAAATTCACTTCTTTTTCTTCCACACTTAGTTTTCTTTATTCCTCAATTATTTAACTTTTAATTAACATCTTTAATTCCTTTTTAATAATTTCTAATCTAAAAATCAGTTCGTTGATCCTTCAAATTAAGTAATAACACGTAATTCTTCTACTTTTGTTACTTAGTTTTATTTGAGTCCTAATCTTTTTGTACTTGTCTCATCTTAGTTTGTTAATAACCTTCGTGATGTCCATTCATTTTTTTTGGGTCATCGTTCTTCAAAAGTCAAAAATATCCACTCCATCACAAAGAATAGGTTACCTTGAGTTGGTTGGGAAAGCTAGGTTACTTTTAGGGTTTAGGGTTAAGGATTTAGGATTTTTGCTTTAGGGTTTAGGGTTTAGGGTTTGGGTTTTGGGTTTAGGTTTTGGATTTAGGGTTTAGGGTTTGGGGTATATGGTATATGATTTAGGGTTTAGGGTTTAGGGTTTAGGGTTTAGGGTTTGGGGTTAGGGTTTGGAGTTTGGGGTTTAACATTTAGGGTTTTGGGTTTTGGGTTTTGGGTTTAGGGTCTTGGGTTAAGGGCTTAGGGTTCAATGTTTAGGGGTAAGGGTGTAGGGTTTCGAGTTTAGGTTTTAGGGTTTCAGATTTAGTTTTTAGGGTTATGGGTTAAGGGTTAGGGTTTAGGGTTTTGGGTTTCGAATTTAGAGCTTGGGGTTTAGGGTTTATGGTTTAGGATTTACGGTTTAGTGTTTAGGGTTTAGTGTTGAGGGTTTAGGGTTTGGTTTAGGTTTAAGGGAATTGCGTTAAGGGTTTAGGGTTTAGAGTTTATGGTTTAGGGTTTGTGATATTTGGTGTAGGGTTTAGGGTGTAGGGTTTATAGTTTAGAGTTTAGGGTTTAACTTTTGGGATTTAGGTTTGGGGTTTAGGGTTTGGGGTTAAGAACTTTGAATTAACTACAAAAGATATGCTATTAGGAATGCCATTTTTAGAAAATTATACCCACATATTATTACAAAAACACACGGGTGGTTCACGACACCGTGTAAACAAAAAATAGGAGCAAAAAGAGTAAATAATAAAAAACGAAAAACAACAGAATGGATAAAAGGAAGTGAAAAAATTACACAAAAATTAGAAAATATAAAAGAAGAAGCCCCTAAAATAGAATTAATTATATTCTCTATAGATAAAGTAAAAATAATTCAAGATAAGTTAGAATTATTATATAGTGAGGATCCATTATAAGGATGGGAAAAACATCAAACAAAAGTAAAAATTGAGCTAATTGATAATAACAGTATAATAACCCAAAAACCATTAAAGTATAATTTTAATGATTTAACCGAATTTAAGATACATATAGATGAATTACTAGAAAAAGGATATATACAAGAAAGCAATAGTAAGCATACAAGCCCGGCATTTATCGTAAATAAACATAGTGAACAAAAAAGAGGAAAAAGTAGAATGGTTATTGATTATAGAAATTTAAATGCAAAAACTAAAACATATAATTATCCGATACCAAATAAAATACTAAAGATAAGACAAATACAAGGATATAATTATTTTAGCAAATTTGATTGTAAATCAGGATTTTACCACTTAAAACTAGAAGAAGAATCTAAAAAACTAACAGCATTCACTGTACCACAAGGATTTTATGAATGGAATGTATTACCATTTGGATATAAAAACGCACCAGGTAGATATCAACACTTTATGGACAATTACTTTAAACAAATAGAAAATTGTGTAGTGTACATCGATGATATATTATTATATTCTAAGACACAAGATGAACATATAAGATTATTAGAAAAATTTATACACATCATAGAATATTCAGGTATAAGTCTAAGTAAAAAGAAAGCTGATATAATGAAAAATCAAATAGAATTCTTAGGAATACAAATTGATAAAAACGGAATAAAAATGCAAACACATATAGTACAAAAAATAATTAACTCAAATGAACAACTAGACACAAAAAAGAAATTACAATCATTCTTAGGACTAGTAAATCAAGTAAGAGAATACATACCAAAATTAGCAGAGAATTTAAAACCATTACAACAAAAATTAAAGAAAGATATAGAATATCAGTTTGATAAAAAAGACCAAATACAAATACAAAAGGTAAAATTATTATGTAAAAACTTACCTAAACTATACTTTCCAGATGAAAACAAAAAATTTACTTATATAATAGAATCAGATGCGAGTGAAAAAAGTTATGGAGGAATATTAAAATACAGGTATGATGACACTACGATAGAACATCATTGCAGGTATTATTCAGGAACGTTTAATAATACAGAAATAAAATGGGAAATAAATAGAAAAGAATTATATTCAGTATATAAGTGTTTATTATCATTTGAACCATATATTGTATATAACAAATTTATTATAAGAACAGATAATACACAAGTAAAATGGTGGCTAACAAGAAAAATACAAGATTCGGTAACAACAAAAGAAATAAGGAGATTGGTATTAAATATATTAAATTTTACATTTACAATTGAAGTAATAAAAACTGATAAGAATGTTATTGCAGATTACTTATCAAGACAAAGCTACTCAGACTGAGAACAAAAATACAATGGAAGAGATACTCAAATCCATAACTACACTTTGTATAAAAGTGGATAGTATTGACAACGAGATACAAAAGCTAAAGACTAATGAAGATAATTTGAAGTCTAAAGCTAGTCAGCAGCATGACTATAAAAATGCGGAGCTACGTCGATCGGAAGACTGAAAAAACCCAGAGCTAAAAGGAGACTATGGGAAACTCCTTAAAACCCATAACATTTGTTTAAATAAAGTTGCAGGTACAAGCAAACGAGTTAGTGAAAAACAAAAGAATTCAAACTTAAACCAGCTATTCGAAAAACCATTTACTCCAAGACTAACACCAAAAAACATATTAACTATAGAACCACAAACTTCTACATATGCGGATAGCCTACACCATGACAAAAAAACATGCAACCATATTACGCGAACCTATGTAGAAAATATATACAAAATCCAAACATTTTTAAATCTTAACCCAAGATCTACTACAACCCAAGAACCCAACCAAGATTATTTAACCCAAAAATGACAAGGTTATAATAAACTGATTGCACAACCGAAAACTAACGCCAACTTGGTGAGGACATGTTACAACTATGGACTATTAAATACAGTATATACATATGACGGAGATGAACTAAGTGGAATACCGAAACTACATAAAGCATTTATTACATATAAGAGAGTTACTAAGGGAAATTTATTCTATGTAAAATTTTATACGGCAACAACAGAGATATTATATGAGGAAATAAAACCTCCGATACAAGTGGTAAAGATAGGACTAACAAAAGATATGATAATACCATAAGATATCGGACAACAACCAGAGATACAAAAAAGCGAGATACCTAGTTTTTATGCCAATAAGAGAATAATTGGTATATCAACCATTATACAAGAGCTAGCAAATAATTACTTAAACGGAAACGCTATATGGAGCTACTATGCAAGAGATCAGTTAATGATTTATTCCAATTTAACGGAGCTAAGGAAAGTAGATATGGATGAAGTCCAAAGATTGATTTTATCATTACTCTAGCCAGAAGAACAACCTACGACACGAGCATTAAAAGTAGGATTTATTTCGACAGAGTTATTAACCAGATATTGCAAGCTAATTGGTCACAAATACCCTGACCACATATGTTCAAAATGTAACAGAGAAGATAATATAATCCCAGACGTACAGCTGGAATTAAGAGATAAAGACGGAAGCAGATAATAAGAAGATAAGATGATGAAGATAAAGATGAAGAAAAAGAAGACAATGAAGATGTGATACGGACAAAATTAAAAGATGAGAAAAGAGTAAAATTTATTTGTCTTGTAAAAAAGTCAATAAAGTATGGTGTGAATAGTAGTGTGCCATAATGTTAAATAGTGTGTCATAAGTAGTAGGTATGAGATTGTAAGAGAAGAGTAAAGAATGAGTATGGGATTGTAAGAAAGCCATCAAGGAGTGTTAAAAAGTCATAGGAGTAAGTAATATAGTAGTATTATTAGGAGACAAGTGTAGTAATGCATTATTGTAAGTAATGTAGTACGTATGTAAATTCCTTTCTATATAAAGAAAGGCATGTGTAAATGAAAAGGCAGACAATGCCTAAGATAAAACACTTTCTTTCAAAAAACTCTCTCAACTAAAAATTTAGTAATTAGATAAATGGAGTAACAATCTGAAATCCAATCAGATATTTCAGATAGCATGACTAAGCAAGAGGCAAAGGTATATTGTTCAAAAAATATGCGGAACGAATTTCATATATTCCTGAATATCATATATATGATTGAATAAATTTATGTTAGTTATTATGTATTAGAATTATTTGAATCATGATTTCTAGTTTATTAGCACATTGGAAACAGGGAGAAAACTTCTATACTATGCCATCCTAATGTTGAAATCGATAGGCGAGGAAAGCCGTTTAGGAGAGTAAACAAAGTTGAGGCGCTGATAAGAAGGAAGTATCCGCTAAAGTACGATGCTAGTAGTGACAGGAAAACATGATAAACAGATAATCTAGTTCATAACAATCTAATATGAATTTAATCAATTATGAATATGATAGGAAGGAATAATTGAAAAACCCCGCAT
>NC_064283.1:75194485-75392908 GCF_019186545.1 Solanum stenotomum | reverse complement strand
GTAAGAAACATACGAGTAGAAAATTAAGAAAAATAAGAAGAAAATTAAATAAACTATATCCTAAATATAAACAATTTAATATCACAAAGACCGATAATGAAAAATTATATCAATTAATAGATAATATATCTAAAATAGAATATAAATATATTCAATATTTAAAAATACAATGAATAACAAGAATAACGAATATAGACAAAAACTTAATGAAATAAACGATGATGATCTAGAACAACATTCGAAAACAAGCGAAACATATACAGAACTTTTAGCAAACATAGATAATACAAAGAATTTAGAAGTAAATACAGAAGACGTAGACATGGACGAAAAACCTAGCACATCAGGAGTAAAAAACCGAAAAAATTTTAATCCAAAATATTATAATGAAAATTATGAACAATATGATAAAGAAAAAATTACATGGGATAAAAGATTAAATAAAAAGTGGCATTCCTAATAGCATATCTTTTGTAGTTAATTCAAAGTTATATATTTCTTCTATAGTTAATATCTTATCCCATATTTGTATTTTTATATTTTTTGTCTTATATGTGATCATGCTTCCTTCATTATTAAATCCTGTTACTACTATAGGTGTTTTTAATTTTTCCCACTTATCTTCTGGTAAACAATTGTATTTACATATATTAGCTTCTGCTCCCATATCTATCATTGGTATATAATATCGATTGTAATATCCTTCTATTATTATCTTTGCAAGTATATATTTTCATATTTTTATTATACTAAAGCCCTTTTTATTATTACTCTTTTATTTTCATAATTTATTGTTAACTGTTTATCTTCTAGATTATATGGTTTTACTTGTTCTAGCCATTTTATTCCTAAAATGATATTTTCATTTCCTTGATATATTTTGAATTTTATCGCTATTGGTACTCTTCCGATGATAATTTCCTTTTCTGTAGTTTCTTCGGTATACATTAATGCTTTTGGTAGTTTGGAGCATGATTGTTCAATAGTTATTATTTCATCTTCCGTCACTAATTCTCTTGTAATATAGTTTTCTTCACGTCCTGTATCTATTAATATTAAATATTTTCGTTGTTCCATTATTCTCGTTATGTAGTAATGATGTGGTTTTATATCTTCCTCCATTGATTTTTGTAGAGTTTTATCTATTCTTCTTGAGGTACTCATTTTTTATGAGATTTGTGGTATTTTACAGTTCATGTTTATTCTTTTTGATGTTGATGTACTTAATCTTTCTTTTACTATTTCTTAATATTCTTGTATGTCAATTTCATTATAACTATAGTCATTCTTGTCTATGACTGTGACTATTCTTTCAAAAAGATCTTCTATTTTTATTTTATTTATTTTATGTTTTGCTATTACTTTATGTTTTGTCGTTAAAACATATAAGTTTTTACATCTAGCTGTAAATATTTTACTTCCCGGGGCTAGTTCTATTCCTGACATTCTCCAATATAATATTAACGATTTATCTATATTTCTGTCATTTATTGCTACTGAGTAATTAGCACTTATTATAAATTTAAATTTTTGGTATATGAGGTTACCTCTTACTGCACTTACTATACTTTTTTCTATGGGTTGTATAATTCTATCATCCGCTAAGTATATTTCTATGGGTGTATCTATTCCTTCTCTAAAACATGCTTTTATTAATATTTCTGTTCCTCCTAAATGTACATATTTAATTGGATTTTTAGCCTTAATATCTTGTATTTCTTTATTTATTATTCCTTTATTTATTATTGGTATTTTGGCCTTTCCTTTAGTGTATTTGCAATCTATGATATGTTCTATTTGACTTACTACATAATATTCTTCTTTTTGTCGTTTAAACCAGTTTCTTATTGTTGGTAGTTTGAATATTTTTGCTACGCTTAGGTCTAATTCTTTTCCTTTTATTTGTTCAAATATACTATTATCAAATATTATTTTCTGTTTTAAAGATTCTTCTTCATGATGTTCTTTTTTATTTATTATTTGTATATCTGTTTCAGTCATTTGTTATATTATAGAATTCTTTATCTGATTCTATTTCTATGTTACTATCTATTTCATTTTCTGATATTTCATATATGCTATCTTCACTTTCTAATTCATAATCTATGTACTCTATTTGTGTATATTTTTCATCGTCTATTATTGTTTCTAATATTTGTTTTTTCTTTGGATTCTTAGGTAATTTACAATCTCTAGCTATATGTCCTAATTTTCCACAATTATAACAAGTACATTCCGTTAGTTTTCTTTTTGGTCTATATGGTCTTTTGATTTTGTAGTTTTTTACATAGTACCTTCTTCTTAGTTTTTTATATTTATATTTTGATCTATATTTTTTATTATATTTCTTTCTATTTTTATAATACCTATCTGTACAACCAAATTGGGGTGCTGTTTTATTTTTGCAACATGCTAAGTTTTTTACTAATATTTTTTCCATTTTTATTTCTTCTTTATGCTTTTCACATAGTTTCATAAACCATCGTTGCAAGAATTTCATTCTAGCTCCTAAGGTGTCCGTTAATTCTGCTTCATTCCAACTTTTTATTATTTTTAAATTAAAAGGTTCTGGTAATTTTGTAAAATATAATTTTCTTATTTCTTTACCTTCTTCTATGCTATATGTTCCTTTATAATAGTATTCTCTAAATGCACATGTATATTCATCTATGTAACACATATTACATATTGCTAATTTTGTCATTAGATTCCGATTTATGATTTTTTCTTTATTTTGTTCTTCTACCTCTGTTGTCATACTACTAAATTCATTTCTTATAGATATTTCGTATTTATATAATATTTCCATGGTTGTAGTGGCTATTCCATCATCAAATTTCTTATTATTTCTTAAAGTTGTTAAGCTTTCACTTGTTAAATTTTGTAGCCATAATTTTACTGTTCCTATAAGTGTTCTTTCTATGTATCCTGGTGCCTCTGCTATTACTATCTTGTTATCTATTAATTATTTTGATATGTATCCTATCCATAATTGGATTATTTTATTTATATCTGTTACACTGTTTAAATCTAAAAAATCATGTTGTCCAGTTATTGGTTTAGGCGTCCATTTTTTATTTAATCTTTTATCCCATGTAGTTTTTTCTTTATCATATTGTTCATAATTTTCATTATAATATTTTGGACTAAATTTTTTTCTTTCTTGAGCGTCACAGTGAATTTGTGCTTTTGATGATTGATACACCTTTAGAGTCTGATATTCTTTATTGTCCCCCTTTTTATTTTCCGACTTCTTTTGAATTCTTATTTGTTGGAACTTTTCCATTCCACCACTTTGTTTTGAAGTTTTCTCCTCTTTTGTTGGAGTTTTGTCTTGTCGTCTTTCATTGACCTTGTAGGAGTGTTTTTTTCTTTCTTTATTAATTTCTATCTTTTTTCTTTTTCTTTTTTTCATTTTTGTTCTTTCTCTTGAAGTCATTTTTGCTTCCTTAACTTCGGGAGACATAATACATTTTGCCTTTGGCAACCTCAAACATGGATCTTCTCTTATAATTTGCACATATTCGGTGCGCTCAATAAGGTTGGGCCAAGAGAGGGGTAGTGCATGTAAGCACTTAGAAAGGTAGTGGTTAAGATGTGGTCGTCCAAAGAAAAGGCTTCAAGCTCAAAGTGGGATAACTAGGGATTAATGTCATTTGGTAGGCTTTGAAAGGCACAATCGGGTAAAAAAATACCTACAATCCTTTCTCAAACCAAACATAACTCAGGATTTCGCCTTGATAAGCATTCAAGCCAAGTTCTAGATCAACAGTGTGATGCAAATAAATTTTGATTTAAAAGCTCACCACACAATGCACATGAAATCATGAGGTTGGTGTTATTCTTATCTTGAATGTATGCAAGGGAATTTTCAAACATCACAAAAGTATAAATGAGAGGTACGAGAAGAATCTATGGTTTACCACAAAGTCAGTCCTCTTCATCATATCAAATATTTTTACATGCTCCTAACTGCATTGGTTCCATTTGATCTGAAGACATGACTCTTTTAATATGTATAAAACAGTTTTTTGAAAGAATGAATACCGAACCCGAGAAGGGCTGCCTACGTATCTCATTGAGATGAGAATCAGGTGTGCGTAGTTCATACAGATATGCTTTTAAAAATATGCACAAACTATTTGAATTTTTTTTTTGAATTAGAAAGAATGAATACCATACCCAAAAGGGGCTGCCTACGTATTTCATTGAAATGAGAATCAGGTTTGCGTAGTTCGTGCAGCTATTTCTTTGAAAATATGCACAAACTATTTGACTCTTTTTTTTTAAAATTTAAATGAATGAATACCGAACCCAAAAAAGGCTGCCTACGTATCTTACTGAGATGAGAATCAGGTTCGCGTAGTTCGTGCAGACAAGGCATAAAACAATTTTAAGATTTAGAAAAACTCGAACCGATTTCTTGTATCCTCCTAACTGTCGATCTTTGCACTATCTGTTGAATGTGGTCTCCTAATTTATAATAACCACTTGTTGTTGTATTCTTTTTTGAATGTCTCTTCGAACTGTGTTTTCCCAATTATCCACGAGAATCAGACATCGTTATGACCATCCCCGATTGTCATCAGAGATGATTTTCCTACAAAAATATGAGAAATGTGTGAAAGCAGGGCCAACATGCAAAACAATAAAAAAAATGAGTGCGACCTCATAGTCAAAGACTCCCTTGATTTGTCTTTTCGACGGGTTATTATTGTCTTGTGAATACACAGACTCGAATTTCACGAGTACTCTTGTCCCAAGCAACTTCGGACGAACAATGACTTCTAGATTCTGACATAAATCAACCACACGTTTAAAAAAAAGAAAAACTCAAGAGGCAAAAGTGTTAGTTCGTATTCATAATGGATAATGCAAAATATCACACAAAAATTTAATTAAACACATAAGCACTGCTTTGATTGAATACAAACTCAATTATATCACATAACATACAAACAATTATTGCGCGTTCTATACAAATATGTGACCCTTTTGTGCCAAGGATAAGTCTATCGATCTGAAGGATGTATAAAGTCATTTGAAACATTCCATTGCCCCAAAACTCAAATTTATACAAGTTTTACGAATAAACTGAATGGGGATACATAACAGGGGAAAAAAGGAATACAGATAATCAGTCCCATGCAGCGGCACAGTTTTAAACTATGTTCCCATGGAAGTTCCTTCGTCCTTGATTTCTTATAATTTCTGAATGTCCACACTTTTGGACGAAATGGTAAAGTGATCCTTCTTCGACTCGAACAAAATATTAAACTCCTGACCCCAAGAGACAATGTTTTGCCAAATGATGTATACATCCTTCAAATTTAAACACATAAACATGATTGGATTTTATTGACCAATGGGTCAAATAGACACAAGGTGGGCTTCTAATGGGCCCAACACTCCTTGGGTATTGGGTCAACTTAGTTCAAAATGCGCTAAATTCGAGATTTGGTTTCGCTCTATGCTAGTTGACTAAGAGTGGCTTTTGAAAGACCGGGAACCCAAGCGGACAACTTAGGCTGGAACTCACGACAACCATTGGACGCATGACGTACCAATAAATTGTCGATCATTTCGGAAAAGCGCCGAGTGTAAAAAGCCCAGCTGCGATTATGCAGAAACCGTTCTTAATATACTATACATACAATGGAAAATTCCATGAATGCAATGAAAATTTACATACAATTAAACAAATAATGAATAAATAACAAGTACAATATACAAATAATTAACAAAATATACAAGATACAAGATGTAACACAATAAAAAACAAACCTCCTCAATTTGAAAAAAAATAACTAATAATGGTTAGAAACCTTTATATCCCCAGCAGAGTCGCCATTGTGTTTACATCCCTACTCTATTCAAATAAGGAGAAATGTCGCGATGACTCAAATAATAATCAATTGACTTGATTTTAAAAGAATTTAAAGAATAAACTAATTTTAAAGGAGTTGCCACCTAATTTTAGGAAAAAATTAGGAAACCATTAAGTGATATAAGAAACAAGAGTCTAGGTAAGGGGTTCAAGTTATTTCGAAGGAAAGGTGTTTGGCATCCTTTGAAATCCACAACTGTGGGTGCCGACTTAATTCATTTTTTCAAATTGAGGAGGAGGTAAAAATAGTACACAAATATAATAAATATGCAATATACATAACTAAAAAAGTAAACAAGTAATATGAGAAACGACCTAATATTTGTCTATCGTCAACAATATACATAATAATGAATATAGTATTCAAATTTTATTCGAATGGCTTCGATGAGAAGAGACTTCGGGGTACCTGTAAGGACACTTAATAAAAGTGCTAGTACTATATATATATGAATAAAAATAAATGAATGAAATAATAATTTAAAAATAAGACCCGTCTTATTAACATAGGTGGCCTTGGAAATCAACGGTAATTTCTTCATCGGCCAATTTTAACAAGCAAAAATATATAAACTTAAATTAAATTTTCGTCTTTTACAATGAGGAGACCTCCAAAACCAACGGAGAGATTTTCTCATTGGCCAATTCAACTTATAACCACAAAATTAATATAAAACTAACAAAAAGATAATATTAAAGTAATATGTAATAACTTGCAAAACATTGACCAAATAATAAAATTTAACAAAACCATAATAACTATTAGGTAATATCAACTTCGCAAAATAATCACAATAACCAAATAAATGATCCCGTAGCAACTATATTCACATGTGAAAAATACGTAATATAAGCTTGTAAAATTAAAACAACTTAAATTATATGACATGAAAGTTTCAAATAAATATCAACACAGAAAGCAACTAAAATATACAGCTAAACCGAAGTAACCAAAATTTACTATGCATTAATGAAACTTCATAAATTGTACAAAATATATTTAACAAAATAAAATAAAAATCACCTGCCTAACAATAGAAAGCTAAAAATAATAAATAATAAACACAAACACCAAACAATATTATATACTAATTATTTGACAGTCAAAACGTTAATAACATAACAAATAAAATAGAATAAAAGTGAATAATAAAGTTAAACATAATAAATGCAGCCAACTAGATTTAAAACACTATGGATATAGATTAAAAATAATAAATATAAAAAAAAATGCTTTGATGGAGTTCAAAGACTTCAACCGACAGTAATAAAGAGAACGGGGGAAGGAACATACAAATGGAAATAATGATGGCCGGAGTATGAACCTATCCGACCGGCTCTAAAATGTAGAACGAATAACAAAGTAAAGTAGCAATAGCAAGAAATATAACATAAAGGATTACCTATTTGCGAAGTTAGCTTTGCTCCGACAAAGAGTTAGTCGGAAATGGCGGAAGGGAGAGAGGTGTGTTGGCTTTTCGCCGGAAACTTGCTAGCTCACAATGGTGTTGCTCTTGCTCGCTGGAGGTTCTTTGGGCTTTGACCTCATCGATTACCTACAAAAATAAACAAAACATCGAAGAAGGGAAAGGAGAATGGAACTGGAAATAGTTTGTTGATATTTTTCTGGTGGGTCTTGTGAGTTTGTTTGGTGGTCGGAGAAGGTGAGAGAATTTAGTGGTGTTGGGCTGGTGGGTCGCCAGAAAAGGAAGGAGTAATGGGTGTGTTTGTTCGCTGGCTTGGGGGTCATTTGGTGGTTGGGTTTCGCCTGGAAAAAGAAGAAAATGAATGGGGGTTTTGGTTGTTGTTGCACCAATGGTGGAGATGGGGTTTTGGGGTGGAGGCGGCTAAGGGAGGAAAATGGAAGAGGAAAACATTAGGGTTTTTCTATTTGGAAATTGTTTCTCCCAAAAATAATTCACCACCCCACTTAATGACTAAGAAATAAGTTAAATAGAAAATCAAAAATTACCTATAATACAATACCATTATATAAAATCCATGGGCCGAAACCACTAGCTAATAAAATAACGGTGTATGAAATCTTATTAATATTCAAATGGTTTTTAGACTGTGCAAAATATCAAAATAAATATTAACAAATATAACAAATAAGATAAAGTTTTCTTGGAGGTAACGAACTACACTCTTAATTCTTATGTTGGTGACTTCATTGATTTTGAGGATGATGATATTTTGATGTATAATAAGTCACTAACTTCAATCGACAAGTTCAATAAGAGTAATTTGAGCTCTTTTAAAGTTGAGAATGACATAGTTTATTGTGGATTTCCACTTGTTCAAAAGAGGTGTAATGTTTGTGCGTGGAAGATTGTGAATGAGTTAGTTTGTTCTTCTCTTATTAAAGTGTTTTTGTGTAACAACTTTTTGTAATATGATTCTTTTTATGTAATGAGTCATAATTCTTCAAGTGTTGGTTACTATGAGTTGAATAGGTTGTTTGCTACTAGTCATGATGAGGTACATTATTATGAGCACTACAATGCTTATTTGGATACAATGTATATTGAAAAATGGGTGACTAGTATTTATGTGGAAGAATCTTTGGGAGGTATAATTGAAGATGCTTGGCTATATCATAAAAGTGTTCAATTTGATAGGAATTTTTTATTGTCTTTGTCATGCCCATTGGAGTTCTTTCTTGATAGGACTAAATTGAAGATTCATGTATCTTTCGCAATGGCATCTAGACAAGGAGTTCTCTGTGTTTATATAAGTAGGAGAATTTGCTATTGGGATGATGATGTTCACATGCTTTATAAGGGTGTATTTATACATGCCAGGATTCATTGGGTTAAATGGATACATGGTCAATATCTTGTTTTGTTCCTACCATTGTTGCTTTCGAGTAATGGATCTTGTTTGCTAATGCATGTCGTCTTGATTTTGAGAGATTTAAATTCGAGGACGAATTGTTTTCAAGAAGAGGGGAATGATAGCATCCATGTCAGCCTACTTGCACTAAAGTTGACAGGCTGAATACAAAATCAAGAATATGTTTATCACGAAAGAGGTGTCCAAATTCAAGTCCAAAAGAAAGAAGATTGGGTCACACAAAGCCCAATAAAAGTGTCCAAAAAGCTGAACGCTCAGAGTCAGAAAGTTCCTATTTTAATAGTTTCCTAGTTTAAAAGTTTTCCTAGTTTAAAAAGTTTCCTAGTTTAAACTTTTCCTGTTTTAAAGTTTCCTGGTTTAAAAATTACCTAGTTTAAATTTTCGATAAAAGTAGGATTTAATCCTATTGTATTTGGGATAGGCTTTCCCTATATATGGGGGTTGATTTTATTATTTTAAGACATACATGATTAATATTATTTGAGAGGTTTTGCGTCTTTACACCTATGTGTATGGTGACTATGGATTTATCTTATAACCTTATAAGAACGATTCTTTAAGAGGTAAGATTAATTCTTAATTTATATCTTCGGTTTCTATTCATAAATTAAAGAAGGTTATTAGTCTTATACTATTTGTTGTGTCTAATTTCTTCGTAATAATGGTCTAGATAACTTTTTGATCTAAGTTCTTCAGTTGACTCTAGTAGTATTATAATTAATCTTCATCCGCTAATTTTAAATATTAAGATCAATCAGGGTTCTTAGCACTTTATCTTGAAATTGGGGATTTTATTCTTGAATTTCACATATCTTTCAATTTTTGTCTTTAATCTATATTATTTCACTTCAACATTATGTTCTTGTTTATTGTGGTAACCCGATACTTATCAAATTATTTTTGGAATTTGGGATTAAAAAAATCTATGAACTATAGCACACGAAAATTGGTAAAGTGGCTCGTTTGAACTTACCTGCTTTGGGGCTCGTTTCAACTTGAATATGCGAATGTTTGCCCCTGGGGATAAACTGGCTCAACTATTAAGGTCTTAAAAGACGTCCACGAAAAATTTCGGTCTTTTTTTTTGTAATTCGGGATCATAAAAAATCCATGGACTATAGCACATGAAAATCGACAAAACATGGGTTTACCTGCCTTGGGGCTCGTTTAAACTTAAAAATGCGGTTGTTTTCCCCTAGGGACGAACTGACTCTATTACTAAGGTCTTAACGGATGTCCATGAAAAATTTTGGCCATATTTTTCGGAATTCGAGATCACAAAAATTCCATAGACTATCGCACAAAAAAATTGGCAAAATCTTGGTTTACCATCTTAGGGCTCATTTGACCTTGAAAATGTGGTTGTTTGCCCCTGAGGATGAAATGGCTTCATTACGAATGTTTTAACGGACGTCCACGAAAAATATCAGCTATTTGTTTGTCGAAATTCCGGATCACCAAAAATTCATAAACTATAGCATACAAAAATTGGCAAAATCTGGGTTTACCTGCATCAAGCTTGTTTGAACTTGAAAATGCAATTGTTTACCCCTGGGGATGAACTGGCTCCATTACTAAGGATTTAATAGAGGTCCATGAAAAATTTTGACCATTTTCTTTTGGAATTCGGGATCACAAAAAATCAACGAACTATATAGCACACGAAAATAGGCGAAATATGGGTTTACCTACTTTGGGGCTTGTCTGAACTTGAAATTGCGGTGTTTTACTCCTGGGATGAACTTGATCCATTACTAAGGTCTTTATAGACATCCATGAAAATTTTTAGCCATTTTGTTTTCGAATTGAGGATCACAAAAAACCATGGACTATAGTACACGAAAATGGGCAAAATCTGAGTTTACCTACTTTGGGGCTCATTTGAACTTGAAAATGCTATCGTTTGCCCCTAGGGACAAACTGGCTCTATTACTAAGGTCTTAATGGACCTTCACGAAAAAATTTGGCCATTTATTTTGGAATTCGAGATCACAAAAAACCAATGGACTATAGCACACTAAAATTTGCAAAATCTGGGTTTACTTTCTTTAGGGCTCGTTTGAGCTTGAAAATGCGGTCGATTTCCCCTGGGGACGAAAAATCTCCATTACGAAGGTCTTAACGGACATTCACGAAAAATTTTGGCTATTTTTTTTTGGAATTCAGGATCACAAAAAATCCATAGACTATAGCACACGAAAATCTCCAAAATCTGGGTTTACCTGCTTTTAAGCTCGTTTGAACTTAAAGATGTGATTTTTTACCCCATGGGTATGCATTAGCTCCATTACTAAGGTCATAATAGAGGTCCATGAAAAATTTCGGCCATTCGTTTTGGAATTCGGGATCTCAAAAAATCCATGGACTATAGCATACGAAAATTGGCAAAATCTAGGTTTAACTGCTCTAGGGCGCGTTTGAACTTGAAAATGCGGTTGTTTGTCCCTGGGGACTAACTGGCTCCTTTACTAAGGTCTTAATGGATGTATATTAAAAATTTCGGCCATTATTTTTGGAATGCGGGATCACAAAAAATCAATGGACTAGCACATGAAAATCGGCAAAATATAGGTTAACATACTTTGGGGATTGTTTGAACTCAAAAATGTCGTTGTTTGCCCTAGGTGATGAACTAGGTTCATTACTAAGTTCTTAACAGACGTCTATGAAAAATTTCAGCCATTTTTTCAAATTCGGGATCAAAAAAAGTCCATTTACTAAAGCACACGAAAATGGGCAATATATGAGTTTACCTTCTTTGAGGCTCGTTTGAACTTGAAGATGCGGCCATTCCCCTCTGAGGACGAACTGGCTCCATGACTAAGTTCTTAATACACGTTCATGAAAAATTTCAGCCATTTTCTTTGGGAATTCGAGATAAAAAAACCATGGACTATAACACACAAAAATTGACAAAATCTGGGTTTACCTGCTTAGAGCCCCATTTGAACTTGAAAATGTGGTTGTTTACTCCTGGGGACGAACTGCTTCCATTACTAAGGTCTTAACAGACATCCATGTGAAAATTTTGGCCATTTTTTTTTTCAGAATTTAGGATCAGAAAAAATCCATGGACTATGCACACGAAAATCGGCAAACTCTGGGATGACCTGCTTTGGGCCTCGTTTGAACTTGATAATGCGGCCATTTGCCTTTGGGGATGAGCTAGCTCCATTACTAAGGTTATAATAGACGTCCCTGAGAAATTTTGGCCATTTTTTTTTGGAATTCGGGATCAGAAAAAATCCATGTATAGCAAAACAAAATCGGCAAAATATGTGATTACCTGTTTAGGGGCATATTTGAACTTGAAATTGCGGTTGTTTGCCCCTGGGGATGAACTAGCTCCATTACTAAGTTCTTAATGAAAGTCCATGAAAAATTTTGGCCATTTATTTTTCATAATTCTTGATTATGGACTATAGCACACAAAAATCGGCAAAATATGGGTTTACCTGCTTTGGAGATCGTTTGAACTTTAAAATGTGGTTGTTTGCCCCTGGGGATAAACTGGATCCATTGCAAAGGTCTTAACGGATGTGCATGAAAACTTTCGGGCATTTTTTTGGAATTTGGGATCACAAAAAATCCATGGACTATAGCACATGAAAATTGGCAAATTTTGGGTTTACCTTCTTTGGGGCTCATTTGAACTTGAAAATGCGGTTGTTTGCCCATGGGGATGAACTGAATCCATTACTATGGTCTTAACAAACGTCCATGAAAAATTTTGGCCATTTTTTTATTCGAGATCACAAAAAATCTATGGACTATAGCACGCGAAAATTGGCACAATCTGGGTTTACCTGCACTGGAGCTCGTTTGAACTTGAAAATGTGGTTGTTTGCCCCAAGGGACGAATAGGCTCCCTTACTAACACACGTCCCTCAAAAATTTCAGCCAATTTTTTGGACTTCGGGATCACAAAAAAAAAATGGACTATAGAACACTAAAATCGGCAGAATTTGGGTTTACCTGCTTGGGGGATTGTTTGAACTTGAAAATGCGCTCATTTTTCCTAGAGGACGAAATAGCTCCATTACTAAGGTTTTAACGGACATTGATGAAAAATTTTGGCAATTTTTTTTATTTGAATTTGGGATCACAAAAAATCCATTGACTATAGCACACGAAAATTGGCAAAATCTGGGTTTAGCTGCTTTGGGGCTCGTTTGAACTTGAAAATACGGCAATTTTCCCATGGGGATGAACAGACTCCATAACTAATGTCTTAATAGACGTCCATGAAATATTTTGGCCATTTTTTTTTGGAATTCGGGATCACAAAATATCCATCAACACTAGCACACGAAAATCGGCAAAATATGGGTTTACCTGCTTCGGCCTCGTTTGAACTTGAAAATGGGATCGTTTGCACCTGGGGACGAACTGGATCCATTGCTAAGCTCTTAACGGACGTCCATGAAAAATTTTGACCATTTTTTTGAAATTTGGGATCACAAAAATTTCACGGACTATAGAACACGAAAATTGGAAAAATTAGGGTTTATCTGCTTTGGGGTTTCTTTGAACTATAAAATGCAGCCGTTTGCCCCTCGGGATGAATTGCTCTATTACTAAGTTTTTAACGGCGTCCATGAAAAATTTTGGCCATTTTATTTTTGGAATGCGGGACCACAAAAAATCCATGGAGTATAGCACATGAAAATTGACAAAATCTAGGTTTACCTGCTTTGGGGCTCGTTTGGACTTGAAAATGTGATTGTTTACCCCTCGAAGGACCTCGCTCATTTACTAAGTTCTTAACAGATGTCCATGAAAATTTTTGCCCATTTTTTAGGAATTCGGAATCATAAAAATACCATGGACTATAGCACACGAAATTTGGTAAAATCTGGGATTACCGACTTTGGGGCTCGTTTGAACTTTAAAATGCGGTATTTTCCCCCAGGGATGAATTGGCTCCATTACTAAGGTCTTAAGAGACATCCATGAAAATTTTTGGCATTTTATTTTGGAATTCGGGATCATAAAAAATCAATTGACTATAGCACAAAAAATTGGCAAAATCTGGGTTTATGTACTTTGGGGCTATTTTGAATTTGGAATGCAGCCGTTTGCCCATAGGGACGAAATAGCTCCATTACTAAGGAATTAACGGACGTTCAAGAAATATTTTGGCCATTTTTTATTTTGTAATTCGGGATCACAAAAAAATCTATGGATTATAACACACGAAAGTCGATAAAATAAAGGTTTACCTACTCTCGGCTCGTTTGAACTTAAAAATGCATTCGTTTACCCCTGTGGATGAACTGAGTCCATTACTAGGGTCTTAACGGACGTCCATGAAAATTTTTGGCCAATTTTTTTTGGAATTCGGGACCACAGAAAATCCATTAAAAATTTGGGTTTATCTACTTTGGGGCTCGTTTGAACTTGAAAATACGACCGTTTTCCCCTGGGGACGAAGTGGCACCATTATTAAGGTCTTAACAGACGTCCATGGAAAATTTTGGGCATTTTTTTTGTAATTCGGGATCACAAAAATCCATGGACTATAGCACACGAAAAGCGGCAAAATCTAGGTTTACCTGCTTTGGGGCTCGTTTGAACTTGAAAATTCGACCGTTTGCCCCTGGGGATGAACTAGCTCCATTACTAAGATCTTAATAGACGTCCATGAAGAATTTCAGCCTTTTTTGTGGAATTTGGGATCACAAAAAATTTGTGGATTATAGCACACGCAAATAAGCAAAATCGGTGTTTACCTTCTTTGGGGATCGTTTGAACTTGAAAATGCGGTCGTTTGCCCCTGGGGACGAACTGGCTCCTTTACTATGGTCTTAACGGACATACATGAAAAATGTTGACCATTTTTTTGGGAATTTGGGACCACAAAAAATCCATGGATTATAGCACACGAAAATCGGCAAAATCTGGATTTACCTGCTTTGGGGCTTATTTGAACTTGAAAATGCGGCGGTTTGTCACGCCTCAAATCCCATTAAGAGAAACAGGCACTTGATGCCCTAAAGGCGCGAGAGAACCAACATGTAACATGTTCTTACTATGCATATAACTATGACAATCTTAAAGTTGTTACAAGTTCACATGGGATGCAGCGATACGAACCAACATAACTAGACCCAAAATTTATATACAAGACTTGGTCGTTGAGGCAACAACTTCTTTAAAGACAAGACGTAAGTGAACTAGATACATTAGTCTACAAAGACTCTAAAAGATAGAAAACTATAGATTAGGGTGGGATAATGCCCCGCCTTACCCTTAACTATCATACACTAACAAAATAGGTGCGAAAGACTAGGTAAGCCCCGAATCAATCCTGAGCTTCACCAATAGCAGCTTTGTACCTGTGCTTGTACTAAAGAGGTCTGCTAGCTTGAGTATTTGTGCCTGGATCATGAAATGCAGTGTCCCCGTAAGGGACGTCAGTACGAAAAAATGTACTGAATATGTAAGGCAAAAGCATGTTTAAAACAGGGGAATTAATGAAGTCAAGTATCAAGATATAAATGCATATATCAGAACAGAATACAACCTTTGTTTACTCTTGTGGGATCATGTATGTTACATTTGTTTCTTGACGTTTCTTTGTGTTATAATCTTTGTAAGGCATGTGATACAAATGACCAGCTGATCAGTGGTAGAAGAGAATAACCCATACTAGGCATTTTTACCCCTAGGATGCGGTCCTCATTTTTACACAAATTGGTATTGGCCCATGCTACTCTTTCACCCCTGTTTTGCCACCCTTCTATACTAATTGGGATCGACCCATGCTAGGCATTTACCCCTGGATTGCCACCCTTAATTATACAGATTCCTTCACTTCAGTTTCTTTAATCTTTGAGATTATTGTTTAACTGGTCATAATAATTTTTGAGATTTGGAACCATGGACCAGTAGTAGAAGTCATGAAAATAATGACTCCAAGGTAGTAACAATGACGTAAGGAGCTATGTAGCATCAACGCTTTATTTATGAGCTTAAATGGCACAATTGACTTCAATTGACTAAGAGGAGAATTTACCAAGCTTGATATTGTGTATACCATTTCTATATTAGCACATAAGAGGATAATTATACAAGTGTAGAGTAATGAACATATAATGAGGTGATTCAACACATGATAAACGTTTCAAGGACACTTCTTCCAATTCTAAGTGTCAACGATCGCCAGTATGTATAAAGCTCAACCGAATGAGTTGGGGTCGAATCCCACAAGAAACAGTACGTGTTCGAGAGTCAATTGGCAAGTACAAATATGCTCATTTCAGTCATAGGAATCAAATTTATCGAATTAAAATATAATTCAAATCATTGGGTGACACGAATGTCAAATAAGGGGGTTTTGGTTTTAATTATCAACTACAAACAGCAACAAACAATACGAAATAACAATGATGAGATGGGTTTTTGGGATGTGATTCGATTATAGGCTAATGTAGACAACTAGACAATTGCAACTATGGAAAAATAACTAGATGTTAGTGAGTAAGCTAGGCCATAGAGGAGGTAAACTTTATCTCGAATAATTTACCATGAATCAAGTCGATTTCTCTCGAACATCGTACCATGAATCAAGTCGATTTCTCTCGAACATCGACAAGCATGCAAAATAAGAACAACCCATACCTTAGTATATTCACTCTGTTGAGCTAAATGTGTGGAATTGGGTTTAGGATTCACTCTCTCGAGATGAACCCATGTAAACCCAATACCCATAGACCATCAATCAATAATCTTGGTTTTAAAACCTCTCCCTCGAGCAAGCCAAAAACACAAAGGTAGAACTGGATTTGTAACTACTGTTCTTAAATTAAACCATAATTAATGATTGAATCTACTTCTGAACAACATTTAAACTAACAATTAACAATACCCATAAACTAAATTAGTCCATAATTACATAATCACTCACCAAGAATTGGAGTTTTAGCTAGACATTATAAAAAGATAAAAATCATTACCAGATTGAATTTCCATCAAATAGGTAAAATTGATTTCGGCTTTACAATGTTCGAAGTTGAAGAATCTCAAAGACCCACTCTCAATTTCTAAAAAGTGAAAAACTTCAATTCTTCAAAGCTAAGGAAAAACTTGAGAAAACTTGTCTCAATGTTCAAAAACTATCCAGAATGAATAATGATCCAAAAATAGATTCCAATAAACTAAACTAAATGTTCAAAAATGTATTTATAGTCGCCAAAAATGTTTTGCGAAAAGACACTCGGCGTAGTAAATCGAGCTCGCCGATCCATTCGGCTATCCGGCCTTCGGTCAATTCCATCGCCTTTCTGCCTTGGCCTTCAGCATACTCAATGTCTGTAACTTTGGGCGATCCAACACTTCATCGCGGAACCACTCGGCGATCCGCCGACTGCTCCTTTCTCTCGCCAACTTGGTACTTTCCTTCAGGGCTTGGCACACTGGAACTTTAGGTGGTCAAGAAGCCGTTTGGCGACTCGCCAAGTAGACTTGGCTATCACCAGGCTTACTTTTCTTCATTCTTTCAGTTTACTTTTTTCATTTTTGCAAATTAGTGTCCTTGCTTTGTTCCTCAATCCATGTACCTGGAAATCAAGGGTTTTTCATCAGTTATTGGCGTAAATTAGGCATTTGAGGACACTAAATCTATACAAAAACAGTCCTAAATGAGTCCAAATCTCGGACTCATCAACACCCCCAACTTAAACTTTTGCTTGTCCTCACGTAAACTCAAGTTCAGTAGTTCAAACAGGATACCTAAAACAGTGCTTCATAAGACTCAATCTTGAATGCACACAACAAGACTCAACTTACTCATGCAAGGATAAATTGTGCACTCAAGGGTTCAAGTTTTGACTCACCATTACCAAATATTCTCAAGTTTACAATACTTGATTCAAATAAAAGTTCAATCTCAACAAAGGTACTCAAATACCTTCACATGAAGAATGATTCGATATTCACACACTATTCTTCAATAATCTAAAGCTCCGGAATCACATACAACTCTCTCACTCACAAAGATGATCACATGCATTACTTCACCCATAGGTTTGCCCTTATTTTCAAACCAACATTCGATTCAGCTCACTCAAAATCAAAAAGGCCTTTTCAAAGCTTGTAATGAGTCTGAGTGTAAAGGTATGGTCATTTAGGCTCAATCGATGCTATCCTCATGAAATGTGTTATGAACATCACTTTCTTTCCTTTTCTTCAACAATTTCGCCCATGCTCAAAATTCACCCCATTGTTCACCTCTCATGGAATACCGGACACCCATTTCTTTTGCAGTTTCACAACTTTATTTCTCAACATTTTCGTTATTTTTCTTTTTCATTCTTCCTTTCATTTTCTTTTTCTTTTTTTTTGTATGGAGGGGTTCCATCTTTCTCACAACCAGGGATCAAAGGGGGATTTCTTCGCACTTCTTGATTTACCTTCTCCTTTCACCACACCCCTATCTTAAGCTTTTGGTCTAAGTTGGATATTCAAACAAACCACACTTCATTAGGATTAAAGGTGAATAGATAAAAATAGGTCTCATTTACTCAAGTTTCTTCCAAAAAATGGATAAGGCTCAAAAAGGCAGTTCAAGCATGGTTCACATACTCACAAGGTTGGCCATAAAAGAGGTATATTGTCAAATTGTTTCACTTTTCAAAATTGTTGCCTAAGATCATTTCAAGAGCTTGCATCACTTAGTCAACCGGACCAACGGGGCAAATTATAGGTGTCATCACACAAGGTTCATGGTAAGCTCATCACACAAGGCATTGACACCAATATCAAACAAGACTCTACACTTTCTCTAGTGTACAATGTTCATCACAAGTGATTCATTGGATAATCCGCTAGTAACAACGAGATGCAAAATGCTCACATATTGTCTATACTACTTCATTTGGCCTCATCGTAGCCACACATTTATTTTTGTTCAATTAAGAGAACTATTCAAATCATTGGTATTGATCAAGACCGACACTCAAATTTGCACAAAAACAGCCACATTCAACCACAACAAGAGGTGGCATAATTTTTTAGAAAGGTCAAAAACCATTTGCATTTAATATAAGGAGCCACAAGCTCAAATTTCCACAAAATAGTGTCAAAACACAATTCAAAAACAAAAACCCAATATATACAAAAAATATAATCCCAAGACGTAGGTATGGAAATACCTCACCCCACCACAAATAAAAGTAATTTTTCCTCAAATGCAACAAAATACTAAAAATCAATAAAAGTGACAGAGAGGGAGGTAAAGATGGGTCTTGTCTACACAGTTGCTCCATCTGTTCGGGCATCAGTGCCCAGTGTCACAGCAATACTGGTAATACCACTAGGATCAGCCAAGGGTGTGACTGCCAAAGAGATCTGCATAGCTGAATCTACCATGGCCTCCTCAATCTCTGTAAGGCCCTCATAAGAATCCTCCTCATCAACACCAAGGTGCTCCTCATCGGTCTCAGCCTTACACTCGACATCATCTACCTCCACAGTTCGAACCTAATCTCTGGTGGTAGCCGGAGAAAGATCTGGATCAACTTGCATATCAGGGATCTCCACAGTCCCAAAAATCATCGACATGTCGGCTGACTTCAGCTTGTCCACATCCTTCCTCAACTTAACAATAGCGACCTTTAGAGTCGTCATCTCCTTAGTGGCCCCTTACCACAGGGGAATCAGTAGTTCAACTTAGGGTTGTCACAGCATCAGCAAGGGCCATCTCGATTATGCCAGGAATGGTGGCCTCAAGTCTAGAGGCGCTCCTATCAGCAGAATGGGATAGCTGCCCTATCCGTAGTAATGCAGCCTGGGTGAGTGATGGTTGGGAAGTAGACGCAGTAGAGGCACTTGACGTACGAGGTAAGGGAGCTGTAGAGGAACTAGGCATCATGGAAGGGGAAGTGCTAGATATACCTGAAGGCCCAGGGGCCAGAGTAGGCAAAGGTGCCTCTCCAGCTACTGAATTTGTATCCATAATTGGGGATGTGTCCACCGGGATTGCCTTCTTCTTCTCTGCCTCTTCTTTTAAATATTTCGCCTCAATTCTTCGAATGTCGGTACAGAAGGTGAGAGTTACTTCCACAATCTTTGTCTCATCTCGAGGTACTCGAGCTTGTCTGCACAGCTTGGTGATCAGCATTGGAAAGGGGAGAGAACTTTGCCGCTACTTGGTCCTCATGGCCATTTCCTTTGTAATGATCATGCCAAAATTTATACGCTTCCCCGCGGTGATCGATCCAAGACAGGCTACCTTTGTGTGACGGAGGATGGACTCGTTCTGTGATGGCATAATGGTGCTACTGATGAAGCCAAACTAGTACCTCGCTGCCACATTGAGGTCTTTCTTCTCAATTTGCATTCCAGCTTCGATCCACCTAGGGGTACCATCAGATAGGAGAGAAGCTAACTAGCTTTTCATAGTCTCCAAGGACTTTGTCTTAATCATATACTGGTAGTCGTCTGCAATATTGTCGATGCATCCCAATACAACATTAATATCATTTCTATCACACTTTACCTTATTTCTCCAGACAAACTACGTAGTCTACTAGCTTGAAGGTTGCAGCTTTTCTCTTTCCCTGTGGTACCAAGGCCCCATATGTAGTGTAAAACTCTCAAACCCAACTAGGAATATAGGAACCCTGGGGTTTAGTGAAAATCTCAAACTTGTGGGCCTTTATGGTACGCCATATATCTGGGTATCGGTCTACTACTCCATCTATCGACAACTTCTTCTCCTTAATAATGGTCCTCAGCCCCTCAGTCTTCAGTCTATTCACAGACCTAGAAGGAGGACCCTGTGCAGGTGGCGCTAGGACCATAGCTTGTGCTGGAGCAAGGGCCAGGGGGAGTAGTAGTGGCCTGGAGTGTCCTGATCCTAGATGGATCATTCAAGCTTTTGGATTGCAGCTCCTCAGGCTCAGAAGTTGTAGCCTGATGGTCCTGGTTCTCGCCCTCACTCTAAGAAGTGGTAAGGTGAGTGACATAGATTTCGTTACTCTCGGAACTGGCCTCCGGTGATGCAGGAGCAGGTACCTTGCCCTTCCCTTTTCCCTTACCACCTATGGTTGGATGTTTAGTAGCCTTTGCCCTGGATTCAGCTGCATCCTCATTAATTGTTATTCCCTTAGCCCTTTTGTAGGGCGTCATAACTCTACCTGCCACTTTTGGTCTAGCCATATCTACAAAAACATCATAGAAAGTTAGGAACAGTTCAAGAAAAGTTGCAGAAAAATAGTTTGCAGACAGAATCGGGCTCGCCAGAAGGATTGGCTCAAAAAATTTGTGAAAAATTGGCATTACAGCGATGGGAAGGGCCTTTCGGTGAATCGCGATAGCATTCGACGAGCACAGAAAAGCTCATTGAAAGTGACAGTGTATTTTAAGGGTTAGGGGGCAAAAAAAGGGCGATCAAAGAAGACCTTCGGCGAGTCGTCGCGTGCACTCGGTGAACTCAGGTTTTTCACTGAAAGTTACAAAACCAAAATCAAGAAAAATGAAGAAATTAAAGGCAGTCAAGGGGGTTCAGGGAACCGCCGAGTGGTTCGGCAAGCTTCACCCAGCTCGCCAAACTACTCAACGTGCCTACTTTAGATAACGACTTCCAAAATCAACCCCGCAATCCTCGAAAACAAAATCAAAACATAAACTAAATCAATTAGTCTCAGACCCAAGAGAGCCATGCTCCCGGGGTACTCAGACTTCTCCTGGTTTAGCCAAAATCGTCCATTTGATGACTTTGGCCCTTAAGAATGACGTCAAACGCTCCATCATCGTGGAAAAGTACATCATTCAACACATTTATGGGTTACTCAGACTTCACCCGACTAGAATAAACAACAATTTAGCACAACCCAACAAGATTTTGATCAATTCTTGTCACGACCTAAGTCTAGGCCCTCGATGCGACACTGCGTATTCGACCCCGATGGGGTCTCATACAAACCTCATAGCATTTCATTGCATTCAATATGAAAATAGTTCTGAATTAAAACTCATTTAAATCCAAAATATCATATTTCATTTTAAAGAGGAACTTGAAATACAATGGAAGTCTAAATCTCACATGGCCATCTTAGACAAAATCTTAAAGCATACTAGGGACACATCCCTTTACAATCAAAACAACGACAAAAATGTCAATTACATGAACAAAAGAAACTTAAAAGTCTTGTCCTCGAATCCATGAGGACATACCAAATCTTGGAGGAAAGCAATCCAACACTTCAACTAGGTAGAAGGAAGTCACTTGCTGAAACCTACAGTTGTAGTAAAACATGAAGAAATATGGGTTAGTACACAAAAATGTACTAAGTATGATGACCATGCAAAACAGGTTTTAAAAGGGGACATTTTGGTTGGAAACCATTCATTATGCCACTTTTTGAAATATCATGTACAATAACCTAAAAGACATCATATACAAGCATTAACATCGTAAAAGTCATAACTTCACACTTAAACAATATCACATGGAAACCATTAATTACCTTTACCTTGGACCTTCTCCTCCAGCAACACTTATGCTATGCCTTGTGCAATGTATGGATAACGTCCCATACCACCATCCACACTAGGGAACCACATTTAGGTCACCTAAGGTGAACTCATCATTCCTTTCTTTTCACCTTTGTACAATATCCATTCATAAGAGACATATCATTTAGTAAGGCATGACAAGGGAAAATAACTCATAATAAAACCCAAGTATATCATGCATATCATATTAAGCATTTAAGAGCCAACATTCTTTAACAACCTTACTTAGAATACGTTCATGTCATAGTCATTCAGATTTTGAGATACTCACTATGATTCTCTCCAAGCCTACTCGTGCAATGCATAGGTAGCATCCCATACTACTACCTACACTTTGTAGAACCTATCAAGAAACCATAATGACATCTCACATGATGGGAATAAGCATTTAACTGACATAGACCATGAGAGCTTGTCATGGAATCGGGTGTCATAAATCCCCACACCGTAAAGAGGTGGTCTACTTGCCTAAGAAATACCGGTTCATCTAGCTTTGGTGGATCCATTAGCTAGACCTATGCGGGCACATAGTTTATGCGATAAGGCAGACGATCATCGAAACTCATGCCTTGACTTTGGGGGAGTTTCCATCTAACCAAATCCACTCGGTGCTTAGACAACATTCCCATAGAATAGTTCATTACCTTGGCATTATCAGATATGAGGGGTGCCATTGGCCTACCGACTCCAATTTATTCATTAACACATGAAAGGGTGCGTTAAGCCTACCAATTCAAGGTTCACTTAGGAAAGCTCATTAACTCCTCTTGAAAGGGTGCCACAGGCCTACCGGTTCAAGTTTCATCATTAACCTTCATGGAAAGGTGCCATAAGCCTACCAATTCCAAGGTTCATTATAAGCAGTCTGGAAGGGTGCCACTAGCCTACCGATCCAAGGATTCAACAATCAACAATATAATCATTTATACAAGAAAAAGATGCATAAGCCCTACCAATTCAAGGTATACTTTATATTAAAGAATCCTTCATATTCTATCATCAGCATTCATGAGTGTCAAATTGAGAAATAGTCTTTCAATAATAACACATTGACATATATAACATGATTACATTAGCTTGATCGAATTCTCATTCATACAATGTCATGATAACACTTCAATTTCTCATACTATGCCTTCAAAGTCAAGGTCACAATGTACATAATATGTAGACATCTCCACCTTTCAAGTGGATCAACATCAAGTTAACAATTCTAAATAAATAAGTAGATTCTCATATCTTGCCTTTAAGGCAATAAACCTCACATACTAATACACCATAAAATATGCATGGGTAATGAAATACTTCAACAATCTAAAGCTATTTATAAAAGTTCCAATCATATACATTCATTATCAAGCAATCCACTTCATAAAAGCATAAACTAGGAATAGAGAAAACTAAGGAGTTCATGGAGTATTTTCATCTTAAACCATCAATAAAACAACAATATAACAACAATATGCCATTAGAAACCTTTTAAAATCATTTGGTGAAGGAACCCATGAGATTGAGTAAAACCCTAGGTTTTTATGAACTTGGAATCTTTAAAAGTGTACTTTGAAATTGGTTCTAGGGTGAAAACTAACCCTAGATGAAGGATTACCATACCTTTGCTAATATTTCCCAAGAAATTTGATGAATAAAGCTTTGAATCCAAGCGAACCTGTGGTCCTTGATGCAGCGTGCCTCTCATCCTTGCCAAGCCCTCCAAGGCCAAGGCGACTCCACGGAAGCTCCCACGATTCGTGGTTCACACCACGAGTCATGGTAAAGATCCTGTTTATGGAGCAACACCTAGGAAAAGTTGCCTTGCCTTCCTTGAGCCTAAGTGAACTCCAAGTTCACTTTCACGGACCGTCTAGGGTACCACGACACATGGTGGTGCCCATGAACTTTGGGACAGTAGCTCCCTCAACCGGCAACATGTCCTACCAAGATAAGGCAACCCCACGAGTCTTTCAACGGCCCGTGGTCATGACCACTAGTCCTGAAGTGGATCATGAAGGGGTGCCTTGGCTTGGAACCAAACTTGAGCTTGCTGCCTTGCCACCACAGGTGGAACCACGGCTCGTGGTAGCCACCACGGGTCGTGAAGACCCTCGTGGTCTAGGGAGGCAGCAGCTAGGACTAGTTTTAGGTAGCCTAGGTTCCCAAACCATGGCCTTCACCCAAAACCCTTAGCCCTTGCCCTTAACTCATGAAATTAAACCCACGTTAAGGCTCTAGTTTAACCTATTATTTTTCGAGTCGTTAAATTATCCCCCACTTAGGAGCATTTGTCCTCGAATGACACTTTAAACACTTCAAGGGAAAAAAATGACTCAAGATTAGCAGCCCAACAATCATGCAACATCATAAACAATGCATAAACATATGAGAAACATCAACTCCACATCAAAACAACGACTAAAGTAAGTGATTCACCTACTTGCCCTTTTCGTAGGAGAAAAATAAACTCCACAATCATGCACCTGCTTATGTACATCAAGCTATTCAAAAGGTCAAAGTCACCTACTTGCCCTTTTCGTTAATTGGGCTTAACTTACATTGTGCCTTGGCGGATTTGGCTTCTGGGTTTTAAATTAATTTTCATTTTATTTAACTTAGTTTGGGCCTCAAGTGACTCGATCTATGCCCAAATATGATCCATCAAGAAATTTTTAACTAGATCCATATAGCTTAAGTAGGTGATGCACCTAGTAGCTTAATTAAGTGAAGCAAGCATCTCACTATTTTTAATTCCATTTTCTAAATATTAATCCCTTTTGCTTTAACTTAGCACTTAACATTCAACTTTAAGCTCAATTACCACCTTACTGTCTTGAGGATAAATACTTCCATCGGAGTAACCTTACAGTACACATGCTGAAATGTGCAAGGTATTACATCCCCTTCCGAGCTAGTTTAAACCAACACTAATCATATAAGAAACATGGTCCCTCACCTTTACTATAAGGCTATGTCAAGTCTCACATAAATAGAACTAGCATATGAATAATATGGGTTGTTACATCCTTCCCCCCTTAGAAACATTTGTCCTCGAATGTTAGCATGGTTATCCAGCCCAAACAAGTTCAAGCTTAAGTTAGTACTACGATTAATCACAAAATACATATAGACTTATACTTACTTGTCATCGTCTCAACTAAGCATTTGAATCTTTCTCATTGATCTGAAAGAGATGAGGATACTTCAATTTCATTGCTTCTTCCGCTTCCCATGTAACTTCTTTTATTTGTTGGTTCCTCCATAGTAGTTTTACAGAAGCTACCTCTTGATTCCTTAACCTCTTAACTTGTTGATCCAGAATAGCAATGGGTACTTCCTCATAAGTGTGATCTCTCGTAACTTGTACATCTTCAGTAGGAGTAATACAAGATGGGTCACCTGTACACTTTCAAATAATTGAGATGTGAAACACCGAATGAACCGATGAAAGCTCTTGTGGTAGATCTAATTCATAGGCTACTTGGCCAATTCTTCAAATAATCTTATATGACCCTATATAGGACAGACTCAACTTTCCTTTTTTACCAAACCTCATTACCCTTTTCATTGGAGACACCTTCAAGAACACCCAATCCCCTATGGAAAACTCTAGTCCTCTTCTCTCTAACATCTGCATATGATTTGTGTCTACTTTGAGCCGTTTCTAATCTTTGTTGTATCACTTTAAACTTTTCCATAGCTTGATGAACAAGATCTGGCCCAAATGAGGAGTTTCACCCACTTCAAACAAGCCAATTGGTAATCAACATTTTCTACCATATAAAGCTTCGTAAGGTGCCATTTTAATACTTAAATGGTACCTATTGTAGTATGGAAATTTGATCAACAACAAATGATCATCCCAACTACCTTTGAAGTCTAGTATACACCCTCGCAGCATATGCTCAAGTGTCTGAATTATACACTCTACCTGACCTTCTGTTTGAGGGTGAAGGGTTGTACTTAAATTAACTTTTGTTCCCAAACTCCTGTGATATGACTTCCAAAATTTGAACTGAATTGAGCTCCCCTATGAGATATATTAGACATTGGCACTCCATGTAACTGTATAAGTAGTCTTCACCGGCAAGAAGTGTGTTGATTTGGTGTGTCTGTCAACTATTACCCATATGGAATCAAACATCTGAAATGAGCGAGGAAAACCAGTGATAAAATTCATGTTGATCATGTTCCACTTCCAAATTGAAAGTTCTATACGCTTCATATAACCTCCGGGCTTTTGGTGCTCTACTTTTACTTGCTGACAATTTGTACATTGAGGCACAAATTCCGCAATTTTCTTCTTTATGTCATCAAACCAATACATTTCTTTCAAGTCATGATACATTTTAGTTGACCCCGGATGAACATAATATCTTTAATGATGTGCTTCCATCATGATCATCTTTGTTACTTCATCTACATTAGGTGCACATAGTCTGTTTTAATATAGAAGTACTTCCTCTTGCGTAAGCTCAAATGCCTATGTCATACCCTGTTGTACAATGTTCCTTAAACTGTAATAGAATATGATTAGTTGTAATGCCCCGGAAACTAGTAGACTAAACTCGAGCCGTAAGTTAGGGTTCTAGAGTGTAATGTTAAGGGTTAGATTCATAAATATGACTTCCCATACTAAGAATAAGGAGTTTAGGGGTTAAATGTCAAGGAACGTGTTATACCCTGTAGTTTAGAAGACCATTTATAGTTTACATTGAGGGTTGCAAGGGAAAGTGCCAAGGCTAAGGGGCAAATCCTAAGCCAAAGGCCTAGGTTGCCCCAAGCTTGGTGCACACTCCCTCAAGTACATGACCACCACCACGGCCAGTGGTGTGGACCACGGCTCGTGGTGTGGGTCATGAGGCCAAGGCAATAGCTCCCTAAGGGCTGCCTCAAAGTAGCTAACCTCCATGAGCCACTTCACGACCAATAGTCTGGACCATGGTTCTTGGGAAGGCTAGTGAAGATGCCTTGGGATGAGAAAGGCCAAGACATTTTAGCCGTACATTACCCCCATGTTCACGACCACCTTCATGACCAGTGGTCTTGACCATGGTTCATGAGGTGCCTCATGAAGTCTCCTTAGGCTTGTTAAGGAATGTCTTTGAAGCCAAGTCTTTCGACAAACGACCATGAGCCACTTCACGACCAGTGGTCTTGACCATGGTTCATGGGAAGGCTTGTGGTCATGCCTTGGAGTTTTAGAAATCAAGCCAAGTGACCTAGCAACTGGTCCCAAGACCACGAGAATGACCACGGTCAGTGGTGAGTACCACGACCCGTGGTTCCCTCTCGTGAAGGCTTGGGCAGTAGACTGCCAAGTGGGGCAATTTTTAATGAATTCCAAACGTGGGAGTTATTCGGTGGGGTCGTTTTACCTAGTCCTAAAACCCTTATATAAGATATTTTAAACTTTTAACCATCCATTTAAGTCACTTTACTATAAGAACAAAATTAAATCCCCAAATTAGTCTTCTCTTAAAAATTTCTCTCTCTAGAAAACCCAAGACTTGAAGAAGAAGAAGGAGCTTGAAGCTAGGGTCAAGAAAAAATATTCCATTGATGCAAGCTTGATTAGGGATTTGAATTAAGGTATGCTATCTTATTCATCTATGCGTTGTTACGCCCATAGAACCCCCTTAGAAATCCCCCAATTGTGAAGTCAAAAACACAATTCTAACTAGGGTTCTTCTTATATTGTGGGTAGGATTTGGGTATGATTCCAATATATTGGATAATACCTAATTATGATTGATTTAAATTTTTTTAGTGCTATTATGATGAATTCATGTGATTTCTGTGGTTAACCCTAGTCTATTTGATGAATGCGATATTTTGTAGGTATCTGCCATTAGAGGTGAAATTGAAGGTGCATAAGTGATCTTCTTAAATCAATGTTATGTGTAGTAATTGTTCAAGGTTAGGGCCATATAATCATAAATTTAACTAGACCTTTTTGAATATGATTGATCTTGACTTGTAAAGTTGAAATTGAACCTTTAGGATGAACTGTAGCTAGAATCACCTAGTAAGGAAAAATGTGATTGAATGCCTTGTAATCTATATTCTTAAGATGCCATTGTGGTGTAGAGCTATCAAGATTGTCGATTCATTGTTGTGAATGTTAATCACATTGGCTTTAGAGTGAAGCTAATATGATTGACTAAGGATGCTAAGGCTTGGATAGTAAAATCTACATGTGAATAGAAGGCCAATGAATTGAATTGTGACGAAAGATATTTACCTACCTAATTCACCATAGGAATGAAAGATGATAGGAAGTAATAGAATTACTTAAGACATGGTGATATCCTTGTCTAATGTAGAATTCTAGACATGATACTAGGCATGGAGATAGACTAAACATGAATGAGTCCTCACATAGTAATGGTTTGAAGGTTGAAGGGTTTCTCTTACCTTATTGAATATAAGGCTATAGAGCCTTTATACCTAGGTCATGGATGGTGATAAGTTGATCACACATGGTCTAAAAAGGTATTAGCAAGGATTGATTGTCAAGGGCATCTTTCCATAAACTTTTGCCAAAGTAGAGACTTAGTGATTATCTTTTGGGATTGAGGCCTATCACCGAGTAGATATTGAAATGAGATGGAGGTTCCTACCTAGTTGAGTTTGGGCTTTTATGGAGGTTCCCACCTAGTTGAGTTTGGGTTTCCAACATAGGATCTCTCACCTAGAAGAGTCTGGATTTCCCATAGTGTGTATCATGAGATGGAAGCCTTCACCTACTGGAGTTTTGGGTTTCTAGTCGAAATCTTCATATCCCATAACTACATGCCCCGTAGGAAAGTTAGCTAGTGGATCCAACTAAGCTAACAAACCGGTTCTACCAAAGGCAAGGGGACCAACCCTTAATGGTATGGGTAACACCTTGAGAGATCATGTGATAGCTAATATGTTCTCGTGTCGATTAAGGCTATATCTGAATTAAGCAAGATTAGTAATGAACTAAGATTATGGTCAATGTAGCATCTCCTAGAGTTCAAATCTCATGGGCTAAGATTATGCTTAAGGAAGCATATCCTAGAGTCCATCCCAAATAGTGGTGTAAGATATGTGCTTCAAGAAGCATCTCCTAGGAGATCAAACTTAATGAAATAAGATTATGCGTGTGAAAGCATCTCCTAGAGTTCAACCTTAGTGAACTAAGATTATGCTTTAAGTAGAATCTCCTAGAGTTAAAGATTGATGAACTAAGATGTACTCAATGTAGTATATCCTATGGTTCGAAATAATGAAGAACTAAGATAGGCTTAGTGAAGTACCTCATATTTTTCAAGAGTATAAATGGACTTAGACATGGTTAAAGTAGTATCCCATGGGGTCCATGGATAATAAACCTAGACATGCTAAAAGAAGTATCTCATAGGGTTCAACCAAATAATAAACTAAGATGTGCTTAAGAAAGTACCTCATAGTGTTCTAAGGTCTAATGAGAGGGACTTGGTTACAAACCAAGAAGCATGAAGTATGATGACCTAAAGGAGTACTTGGTATGAGTGGTAGTATGGGATGCCCCTCATACATTGCACAAGTATTACTTAAGGTTTCCTTATGAGTGTTTTCCTTCATGAGTTATGTTTGATGAATTGTTGCAATAGTTGCCTTCCATGATAGAATTGACTAAAGGTGATAGTTCCCTTGTCTACATGAAGTAAGCTAAAAATGAGACCATAGGAGGGTAAATATGACTAGGGTGACTTCAAGGTTATGATTAGTGTGGAGGGTATTATGGGAGTTTCCATCTAACCAAATCCACTCAGTGCTTAGGCTAGATTCCCATAGAATAGTTCATTACCTTGACATTATCACATATGAGGGGTGCCATTGTCCTACCAACTCCAATTCATTCATTAACACATGAAATGGTGCCTTAAGCCTACTGATTCAAGGTTCACTTAGGAAACCTCATTAACTCCTCTTGAAAGGGTTCCACAGGCCTACCGATTCAACTCTTATCACTAACCTTCATGGAAAGGTGCCATAAGACTACTGATGAGTCCACAAATTGGACTCATGTAGGCAATATTTTAATAGAAAATGTGTCCTCATATGGTCATTTTACCTCAATATCTGATAAAAACCCTTAACTTTCAGGTATTTGAAGGTTGAAGGAAAGCATGGACACTACGTCGCGAAAAGGAACGAAAATGGCTAAAAAGAACGATGAAATAAAGGCATGAGGATCTCCGAGACCACTTGGTCAGTCATAGAACGGTCCTACTTTGCCTTTTGTTCCAGTGTGCTGAGCCTTAAGGAAAGGATCAAGTCGGCAGAAGAAAGAGAGCAGTTCGCGTATCGCCAAATAGTTTCGCGAAGCAGTACTATGTTGCCCAAAGACACAGAGAACGATGATGCTGAAGGTTGGTGCAAGACGGTGACAAACTACACCAAAGGGCGAATCACCGAGTTGATCGGCGATTTCGACTAATGACACCAAATGATCCACTGCAACACAAATCTGTAATAACTATTAATACTAGTTAGGGTTGTAGTTTTTAGAGAGGAACCATTATTATAATTTTCATATAGAATAGTACTTTTTGATAGTTTTGCTCTAAGTTTGAGAGGGTTTTGGAGACTTAAAGAAGAAAAGGGTTTCATGGATTCTTCATTCTTGGCCTGTAACAAGACTTAAATCTTCATACCCATTTGAATGCAAGCTCATTTCGGTACAAATTTCTATCTCTTGATGTGTGGCTAAAAATCTCAATTCTTGGAGTGTGATCTAGCGACTACGAGTTAAGATAATTGTTGGGTCTTGCTTGTTGATAGAGTAGATGTAGTTTAATGGTGATTTCATCTAGTAGTTGTGGATGAATTTAACAAATTTGTAGTTGCAAAATACAAGTTTATTTATGTGTTTACGACTTTCTCGAGAGAGAAGTCGCGAAACCAAGACTACTAAATTGATGGCCTAAGGAGTAGGTCGACATGAGGTTCAGCTCAAGAGAGTGAGTGGGGTAAGGAATAGGCTGGTCTTCATTCGGCAAATGGGTGTCCGAGAGGAGCCCATTTGAAATCGGGTAAGTTGCTTGAGAGAGAACATATTTTCACATAAAGATTAGCCTAGTCACTATTACTCTATAAATTTTCTATCAAAAACATGTACACAATAATTTAGATTAACCCATATTCCGGTCACATCCCAAGAATCCCCCCTTTCATTTCTTAGATTTCCTTGTTTATTTGACTAATTTTAGCTTACTTGTGACAAAACCTCTTTTTGATAGTTGACACTTTTGTGTCCACCTTTTTTAATTTACAATGTTTTTACTAGTTAATGTCTTTAGCTACGACTAGTTAGAACTAAAATTTAATTTTCTATAAATTCTCAAAACCACTCTCTTGGGATGATCCCAACCGTTGGTTTGGTTAGTAAACTATTGTCCGATCGTAAACACTTGCATCAGAAGTTGTGTCTTGATTATGCAAATATCAAAATGGTGCCACTGCCGGGGAGTGGTGTTATTTGGGAAATCTTAGTGAAGTAGAATTCTTGATTTTTCTGAGCTTCATCTTTCCTAATCTAAATTGTAGTTTTGTTTAGCTAGTTTGAATATCAAAGCAGGGAAATAAGAATTGATGATCATTATGGATACCACACAAACCATCCCCTATTGAAATTGTTAAATCTGAAAGACAACCTCCTTTTATTCAAACAAGTGGGGGATGAAATAATTCAGGAAATGTGGCTGAAGTTTCAAGTTGTGCTGCAACCATGCCCATCTCATGGGATGACGGATAAGGCACTACTGTAATGCTTCTATAGGGGTCTTGGACCCAAGAATAGAAGTATAGCCGATCAAATTAATGAAGGAGGCATGCTATACCAACCCTACAAAGTTGTAGTAAAACTCCTTAATGGCATGGTAGAAGCCAACAAAGAAGTAAAAAAGAAGCATGAGTGGGACGGACTAGTTACCCAGTTGGATGCTCTATCCAATCGAGTGACGAAATTGGAAGTACAAGCCATGGGTAAATAAAAGCACTTCTCCCTCTGTGAGTGTAGTCATGGGAGGAAGCAGGGAGGTGTGCAAGGTGACAAAGCTCTTTCACTCATTTAACAAAAAAATTAGGCACAAGAGGATATGTTGAATGAGATGAAGGAAAACATCGAAATGCTAAATGAAGCGTCAACCTCTCACTCCATGACTATTCGGCTGTAGGAATCTCAAATCGGCCATTTGATATCAGGCCATTGCCCACCATTAGCCGAGGACTCGCCTAATTACAACATAGGCGACTCTGAGGATGAAGAGTAGTTGCTGACTTGTGTCGTGCCGCGATGTTAACTAAGGCATTGTTGGGAGGCAACCCGAAACCCTTTAATATTTTATATTTGCATATTGATAAAATAATAGTGTGTTGTTTATACAAGTTGAAGTGTGAACAAGTGTTAGAAAAAGTGTTGGGTGGAGAGCAACAAATCAAGTCGGTGAGTCGCCAGCGAGGTTGGTGAACCAAATCAATTCTGCTATTTGACTAAATATAGATTCAAATTGGTGTCTGTAAAACTCGGTGAGTCCAGAAAAGTATTGGCAAATCGCCAACAATATCGGCGACCCCGATGCTTACCGCCGTTTGAACATCCAAATTTTTTTGGGAAGTTCTGTTAAACTCGATGAAGTAAAGAGATGTTTGGCGAAACGCCTTAGGACTCAGAAATAAAGACCATCGCCTCTGAATGAGCATGAACTAGACTGTTTGCAAGCAAGAATGGGTTAAAATTCTACAACTTGTTCACTTTTACACGGTTTTATTCGTCCAACTGCATCTTCGCACACTAATTTCCATATATTCCTGCATTACCTAAGTATTCCAGTTATAAAAGTATGCTTGAAACATGGATTGCACTTTAAATAGGTTAGTGCAAAAGGGTGGCTGTGAAGCATTCGAGAACGTGGGTTGAGACTAGATGCATTGGGCTACCTAGCAAAGCTGTGGAGAGATTGAGGAACAACTCAGCGGTCCGCTTAATGTCCCCACCTCAAACATGCCGCCCCGACAGAGGAGGCAGCGGCTTAACCAGGATTATCCTTTGCCTCCCTTTTTTTTTCTATTTCTACCTTCGGATGTCTGTTCTTTACATTTGAGGACAAATGTTTTTATTTTTGTTGGGGTGAGGCCCACCTATGTGTTCTACTTTTTGCTCGTCTTGTGTGTATGTATTTGGGTTGTTCTGCTTTAAATTGTGTTTATCTTCTTTTCTGTGAATGTTTGAGCTTGAGGCTCCACTTATTTTTAATTGCGTAATGATTTTGACCCTTACAAAAAAATTTCATTTTTTGAAAACTTTTGCCACCTCTTGTGTTGAAAGTGGTTGTTCTTGTACAAATTCAACCCTTGGTTTCGATTAATACCGATGACTTGAATGGTGCTCTCAATTGAACAATCATGAATGTGCGGCTGCGATGAGACCAAATGAAGTTGCATAGACAATATGTGAACTCTTTGCATCCCATTGTGATTAGCCATTTATCGAATTGATTCTCTTGTAATGACCGTTGCACACTAGCGAAAGTGTGTGGTCTTGTTTGACTTAAGTGTCGATGCCTTGTGTGATGAGCTTAATTTTAACCTTGCATGAATAAACCTAGAATTTACCCCGTTAGTCTGATTGATTTAGTAAGGTGTGCTCTTGAAATGATCTTAGGAAACTTTTAAAGAGTGTGAGCCAAATTTGACATATACCTCTTTTGTGGCCTACTCGTGAGCATGTGAAGCTCTGTTGAACAGCCTTTGGAAGAACCTTGATGAACCGTAGACATCTCTTGACCCACTACCTATAATCCTTTTGATTTGTGGTTTAGCAAATAGCCAACTTAGGCCAAAAGCCTAAGTTGGGGGTGTGGTGAAAAGGAAAAGGAAAAGTCAAGAAGTGCAAGAAAAGTCTCCCTTAACCCATGGTGTTGCAGAACAATAGAACCCCTCCATAAAAATAAAAATAAAAATTGTGGAATAAAGTACAAAAGAAATTGAATTTCCAAGCAATCCATGGAGGTGAATAAAAAGATGACTTAGAAGCACTAGAAAAAGAATTGATAAAGGAAAAGAAGGTGATGCCTTGAGAATACCACATCTCACGAGGAAAAAGTCACTGAGCCTAAATGACCATACCTTTGCACTCATCCCCAGTACAAGCCTTAGAAAGACCTTTTTGATCTTGAGTGAGCCAAACCGAAGATCGATTGAAAAATAAGGGCAAGCCTATGGGTGAAAACATGCATTGTGTTCCTCTTTTTGAGTGTGAGCGTTGCATCTGACTCCTGATCTTGAATTGATTAACCTCTGTGTGTGAATATAAAATCATTTTTTATGTGCGGGCATTTAGATACTTTTTGTTGAGATTGAACTTACACAAGTAGCAAGTACTGCGAGCATGAGAATCTTTGGTAATGATGTGTCACAACTTAAATCTTTGAGTACACAATTGATCGTTGCATGAGTAATTTGAATCTTGTTGTTTATGTTCATGGTTTAGTCTTGTGTAGCACTGTTTGAGACATCCTTTTTGAACTGCTGAACTTGAGTTTTACTTGAGGACAAGAAAAAGATTAAGTTGGGGGTGTTGATGAGTCCACAAATTGGACTCATCTAGGGCTATATTTTAATAGAAACCGTGTCCTCAAATGCTCATTTTACCTCAATATCTGATGAAAATTCTTAAGTTTCAGGTATTCGAAGTTTGAAGGAAAGCATGAACACTACGTCGCAAAAAGGAACGAAAAGGGCTGAAAAGAATGAAGAAATGAAGGCCTGAGGATCACCGAGACCACTTAGCGAGTTGTTGATGGGTCCTACTTCGCCTTTTGTTCAGTGTGCTGAGCCCTGAAGGAAAGGATCAAGTCGGCAGGAGAATGGGAGTAGTCGGTGTATCACCGAATAGTTCCGTGAAGCAGTACTAGGTCGCCCAATGACACAGAGCACGACGATGCTAAAGGTTGGTGCAAGACGACGACGAACTACATCAAAGGGCGAATCGCCGAGTTGATCAGCGATTCTGACTAATGACGCCGAATGACCCGCTGCAGCAGAAATCTGTAATAATTATAAATACTAGTTAGGGTTCTAGTTTTTAGAGAGGAACCATTATTATAATTTTCATATAGAATAGTACTTTTTGATAATTTTTCTCTAAGTTTGAGAGGGTTTTGGAGACTTCTAGAAGAAGTGGTTTTCATCTTCTAGATTTGGAGTTGAGTCTCTTGGATTCTTCATTCTTGGCCTATAACAATACTCAAATCTTCATACCCATTTGAATTCAAGCTCATTTGGGTATAAATTTCTATCTCTTGATGTGTGTCGAAAAACCCCAATTCTTGGTGTGTGATTTCGCGAATATGGTTAAGATAAATGTTGGGTCTTGCTTGCTGATAGAGTAGATGTAGTTTAATGGTGATTTCTTCTAGTAATTGTGGATGAAATTAACAAATTTGTAGTTGCAAATACAAGTTTATTTATTTGTTTTCATCTTTCTCGAGAGAGAAGTTGTGAAAGCAAGACTACTAGATTGATGTCCTAAGGAGTAGGTCGACATGAGGTTCAGCCCGAGAGACCGAACCCTAGTTCATATCCTAACACATAGCTCGAGATAGTGAGTGGGGTAAGGCATAGGCTGGTCTTCATGCGGCAAGTGGGTGCCCGAGAGGAACCCATTCGAAACGGGGTAAGTTGCTCGAGAGAGAACTTATTTCCACATAAAGCTTAGCCTAGTCACTATTACTCTACAAACTTTCTATTGAAAGCATGTATCCAATAATTTAGATTAACCCGTATTCCGGTCACATCCCAAGAATCCCCCTTCTCATTGCTTAGGTTTCCTTGTTGATTTCACTAATTTTACTTACTTGTGACAAAACCCCCCATTTTATATTTGACACTTTTGTGTCCCCCTTTTTTAATTTTCAATGATTTTACTTGTTAATTTCTTTAGCTACGACTATTTAGAACTAAATTTTATTTTTCTATAATTTATCAAAACCACTCTGTTGGGACAATCCCAACCCTTGGTTGGGTTACTAAACTATTGTACGATCGTAGACACTTGCATCGAAAGTTGTGTCTTGAATACGCAAACATCACGTACCGATTCCAAGGTTCATTATAAGCATGTGTGGAAGGGTGCCACTAGCCTACCGATCCAAGGATTCAACAATCAACAATATGATCATTTATACAAGAAAAGGATGCATAAGCCCTACCAATTCAAGGTATAATTTATATTGAAGAATCCTTCATATTCTATCATCAACATTCATGAGTGTAAAATTGAGAAATAGTCTTTCAATAATAAGACATTTACATTTATAGCATGATTACATTAGCTTCATCGAATTCTCATTCGTACAATGTAATGATAACACTTCAATTACTAGTACTATGCCTTCAAGGCCATGGTCACAATGTACATAATAAGTAGACACCTCCACCTTTCAAGTGGATCAACATCAAATTAACAATTCTAAATCAACAAGTAGCTTCTCATATCTTGCCTTTAAGGCCAAAAACCCCACATACCAATGCACCAACAATGCACCATAAAATAAGCATGGGTAATGACATACTTCAACAATCTAAAGCCAATTAAACAAGTTCTAATCATATACATTCATTATTAAGCAACCCACTTCATAAAAGCATAAACCAGGAATAGAGAAAAATTATGGGTTCATGGAGTATTTTCATCTTAAACCATCAATAAAACAACAATATAGAAATAATATGCCATTAGAAACCTTTTAAAACCATTTGGTGAAAAAACCCATGAGATTGAGTAAAACCCTAGGTTTTCATGAAGTTGGAATCTTTAAAAGTTTACTTTGAAATTGGCTGTAGGGTGAAAGCTAACCCTAGATGAAGGATCACCATACTTTTGCTATGATTTCCTAAGAAATTTGATGAAGAAATATTTGAATCCAAAACCCTATCTCCCACTTCTTCTTCTTCCTTGAGTTAGAGAGAAATATAGAGAGAGAAAACTTTGGGATTTGATTTGGGGAAATAATGAGTGAATTACTAGTTTATAAGGCTTTAAACCTTATATATTTATCATATAAGTCATTTAAAATCAACCCCACTTAATAACACATTAAAACGAAATTACCATAAACTCCCAACTTGAGGCAGCCCGTCAGGGACCATGTCCAACTAAACGAGTCGTGAGGGGCACCACGGTTCGTGGTGGTGCCGGTGGTCCTTGAGGCAGTGTGTTTCCCATCCTTGCCAAGTCCTCCAAGGCCAAGGCAAGTCCACAGAAGCTCCCATGATCCTTGGTTCACACCACGAGTAGTGGTAAAGCTCGTGGTCATGGGGCAGAACCTAGGCAAAGTTGCCTTGCCTTCCTTGAGCCTAAGTGAACTCCAAGTTCACTTTCACAGACCGTTTAGGGCACCACAACTCGTGGTGGTTCCCGTGAACTTTGGGATAGTAGCTCCCTCAACTTGCAACATCTCCCACAAAGCTAAGGCAATCCCATGAGCCTTCCCACATCCCGTGGTTATGACCATGAGTTGTGAAGTGGCTCGTGAGGGGTGCCTTGGCTTGGCACAGAACTTGAGCGTGCTGCCATGGGACCACGGCTCGTGGTGGTCACCACGTGTCGTGAAGACCCTCGTGGTCTAGGGAGCCAGTAGCTAGGACTAGTTTTAGGTAGCCTAGGTTCCCAAACCATGGCCTACACCCAAAACTATTAGCCCTTGCCCTTAACGCATGACATTAACCCGACGTTAAGGCTCTAGTTTAACCTGTCATTTTCCGAGTCATTACAATTCTCAGCATGAAATTTGGGAAATATAAAGTATAGGCAATTTAGGCAAGATTTTGAAATTAAAATCGGCAAACAAGCACACAAACTTGGATTCAGAGAGGCCCAACACACTTCACTAAGAACAAAACAATTGCAAATGTGTAAAACCACTATTTATGTGTTTCGACCTTCGTAAAACCAACCTTTAATGCTGAAAATATAATTTGAAAAGCTAGGTGGCAAAGAATCCCATCTCCAAACACAAGATCGACGACTAGGTAGTAGTAAAAATATGAAAATATAGAAAATATAGTGGGGGTGTGATCTTGGGAATTTAAAAAGTGAGGGAATGTGAAAGAGTTTGAAAACCATCCAGTTCTCGCTCTTTCGGCGACATGAATTTTACTCACCCAACCACTCGGCAACACACCGAGTGGTCACTTACCTTGCTGAGTTTTATAGGACCTCCAGTTAATGTGGGGGTCCAAACGGTAGACAAAGTCACGATCGCCGACCTGGTCAGTGACACTCCGACTAGTCCTTGGGCTCGCCAAGCTTTACAGACTCTAGCTTTTGATTTCATGAGTCCAACGACGGTTGTAGTCGTGCTCACCAACTTCTTTGGCGAGTCACCAACTGGAATTTTTGGCTCACCAATTCGCACTTTTCAAACACATTCTACACTTTAACTTGCACAATCATCACACGATTATTCCAAAAACAAAAATAAAGCAATAAAATCTTAGGTTGCCTCCCAAACAACGGCTTAGTTAAGGTTGTGGCCCGACACAAGTACCCAGTTAGGATTCATTCTTGGGGTTTTCCTAAGTGTCACTAGGCAAACCCTTTTTTGCTTTTGGTAGAGACAAGACAACACATGACCCATTTTGGTCTCTAGTAGCTGAAATTTCATGAGGTGGGCACTACTGTAGTTCCTTAAATCTTATTTGGAATTCCATCAGGTGGGCAATGCTGCAATAGTTCCTTAAATCTCGGCCACAACTCTTGGATAGTTTCACCATCCAATTTCTTCAAAGTTAGGATGTTATCCCTAAGAATCATCAATCTCAAAGGAGGGTGATCCTTGGGTCACTGTTGCCACATGGTATGCTCAATTCCTCTGTTCAACAACCAACATGAAAACAAAAACTAAAAATAAGTAGATTCAATAATTGCTAAGAAGAACAAAATTCAACTTCACTAAAAGAATCTCAACCAATACTCCTCCGCGACAACTTCACCATTTTGATTAACGTTTCAAGGACACTTCTTCCAATTCTAAGTGTCAATGATCGTTAGGCAGTATAAAACCCAACTAAATGAGTTGGGGTCGAATCCCGCAGGGAGTGGCACGTATTTGAGAGTCAATTGGGAAGTACGAATATGCTCAAATCAGTAATAGGAATAAAATTAATCGAATAAAAACATAATTCAAATAAGGGGTGACACAAATGTCAAATAAAGGGGTTTTTGTTTTTAATATCAACTACAAACAATGGCAAACAATACAAAATAATAATGATGAGACAGGTTCTTGGGATGTGATTCGATTATAGGCTAATATAGACAAATGGGTAATTTCAACTATTAGAAATTAGCTAGATATTAGTGAGTAAGCTAGGCTATAGAGGAGGTAAACTTTCTCTCAAACAATTTACCCCGAATAAAGTCAATTTTTCTGAAACATCGACAAGCATGCAAAATAAGAACATCTCACACCTTAGTACATTCACTCTCTCGAGCTGAATGCGTGGAATTGGGTTTAGGATTCACTATCTAGAGCTGAACCCATGTCACCCAATACCCACAGACCATCAATCAATAATCTTGGTTTTAAAACATATCTCTCAAGTAAGCCAAAAACACAATGGAAGAACTGCATTTGCAACTACAAATCTTAAAAATACACCACAATTAATGATTGAACTCACTTCTAAACAACATTTAAACTAACAATTAACAATACCCATAAACTAAATCAGCCCATAATCACATAATCACACCCCAAGAATTGGGGTTTTAACTAGACATTATAAAAAGATAAAAAATCGTTTCCAAATTTAATTTCCATCAACCTGGTAAGATTGATTTCGTCTTTACAATATTGCAAGTTGAAGAATCTCAAAGACCCAGTTCCAATTTCTCAAAAGTGTAAAACTTCAATTGTTCAAAGCTAAGGAAAAACATGAGATAACTTGTCTCAATGTTCAAAAACTATCCAAAATGAATAATGATCCAAAAATAGATTCCAAGATACTAAACTAAATGTTCAAAAATATATTTAAAGTCAACAAAAATATGCTTCGAAGAGCCACTGGGCGTAGTAAGTGGGGCTCGCCAATCCACTCGGTGATCTGCCTTTTTGTCAATTCCATCACCTTTCTACCTTGGCTTTCATCATCCTCAAGGTTTGTAACTTTGGGCGATCCAGCATTGCATTGAGGAACCACTCGGTGATCCACCGATTGCTCCTTTCTCTAGCCAACTTGGTTCTTTCCCTCAGGCCTTGGCACACTAGAACTTTTGATGGTCAAGAAGTCGTTGGATGACTCGCCAAGTAGACTTGGCGATTACCAGGCTTACTTTTCTTCATTCTTTCAGCTAACTTTGTTCCTTTTTGCAAATTAGTGTTCTTGCTTTGTTCTTCAATCCATGTACCTGGAAATCAAGAGTTTTTCATCAGCTGTTGGCACAAACTAAGCATTTGAGGAACTAAATCTATATAGATACAACCCTAAATGAGTCGAAATCTCAGACTCATCAACACACTAGGAAGGGAAAAAATATTATTAGCTATAGTGGAGATCGTACACCGCCTTTATGTTTCCTTGAGTAGGAATAGAGCCTAGGAAACTCACTTTGTTGATATTAATCACAATTATTAGATTTCATGCCAAAGAATATGGAATCAAATAGCCTTACATACCTTGCTGTATAACTGAGATATTACAAGGAATTAACCTCCTGCCTTTCAGATTATTAATCTACAATGAAATAAGTAAAACTAGTATTAGTAGCTAATCAACACATTGGGCTACTTAACTTCACAAAAATGGTAGCCCGACAGCAGGCCTACACAACATTCAGTTTGGTGATGTATCACCACACCCTCCTATATTTCCATATAAAATATTCACACATTTCCCCAAAATCAACCATGCAGTCTCCACGTATACACATAAAACAGTTCAATATGTCCCTTATCATAGCAACCAAATATTTAACTCACCATCCCTTGAGTTTTTAATAACAACACACATGTAATTCTTCATCCAAACTCATGCATAAGGAGGACAAAAAAAAGAGCACTCACCTCACTTCAATTTATGCAACTTTCCCTTTTAACTTGGAATCTTCAAGAACTTCAACTTCCCTTCACCCTTAAACCAAGGAAGAAGAGAAAAGTATCTTAATAATCAAGGAAAGTGAGTAGTAGCTTGTGGAAACATTCTTCCTTTGCTAATCATCCATGGGAGAATTAAGCTAAATCCATAAGTGTTTTCACTTACCTTGTCTTGCAAAGATGAGGGTTTCTTCAAGAACCCTATAAGAAATTTAAGGCTGTTGTTTTAATCCTTAAGAGAAAAGAGAGAGAGAGAGTTGGAGTTAACTCTCAATTTATGTGTTTAAATGGAGTGGAAATAGCAACCAATATTTAGCTTATATTGATCTTTCTTCACCTTTAAGAATATCCTCTAGAACGTCCTTTTTTTTAGCTTCATTTCAACCATTAATTGGTCAAGTAGGTAATGCACCTGCTTATGTACATCAAGCTACTCAAAAGGTCAAAGTAGGTGATTTACCTACTTGCCCTTTTCCTTAATTGGGCTTAACTTACATATGGCCTTGGCGGATTTGGCTGCTGGGTTTAAAATTTCATTTTCATTTTTATTTAACTTAGTTTGGGCCTCAAGTGACTCGATCAATGCCCAAATAAGATCCATCAAGGACTCTTTAACTAGATCCACATAGCTTAAGTAGGTGATGCACCTAGTAGCTTAATTAAGCGAACCATGCAGCTCACTATTTTTATTCCATTTTCTAAATATTAATCCCTTTTGATTCAACTTAACACTTAACATTCAACTTTAAGCTGAATTACCACCTTACTGTCTCAAGTTTAAATATTTCCGTAGCAGTTACCAACACTAATCATATCAGAAACATTGTCCCTCACCTATACTATAAGGTTATGTCTAGTATCACATGAATAGACCTAGCATATGCATAATACGGGTTGTTAAATCCTTCCACCCTTAAAAATATTCATCATAAAATGTTAGCATGGTTATCCAGCCCAAACAAGTTGAAGGCTAAGTTAGTACTACTATTAATCACATAATACATATAGACTTATACTTACTTGTCATCATCTCAACTACGCATTTTCATCTTTCTCATCAATCTGAAGGAGATGAGGATACTTCGACTTCATTGCTTCTTCCATTTCCCATGTAACTTCTTCTATTTGTTGGGTCCTCTATAGTACTTTAACAGAAGCTACCTCTTTATTCCTTAACCCCTTAACTTGTCGATCCAGAATAGCAATGGGTACTTCCTCATAAGTGGGATCTCCTATAACTTGTACATCTCCAGTATGAGTAATACAAGATGGGCCACCTATATACTTTCAAAGCATTGAGATGTGAAACACCGGATGAACTGATGACAGCTCTTGTGGTAGATCTAACTCATAGGCTACTTGGCCAACTCTTCGAATAATCTTATATAGACCTATATAGCGCGGACTCAACTTTCCTTTTTTACCAAACCTCATTACCCCTTTCATTGGAGAAACCTTCAAGAACACCCAATCCCTTATGGAAAACTGTAGTCCTCTTCTTCCAACATATGCATATGATTTGTGTCAACTTTGAGCCGTTTCTAACCATTGTTGTATCACCTTAAATTTTTCAATAGCTTGATGAAAAATATATGGCCCAAATGAGGAAGTTTCACTCACTTCAAACCAGCCAATTGGTGATCTACATTTTCTACCATATAAAGCATTGTAAGGTGCCATTTTAATACTTGTATGGTAGCTATTGTTGTATGGAAACTTGATCAACAGCAAATGATCATTCCAACTACCTTTGAAGTCTAATATACACGCTCACAGCATATCCTCAAGTGTCTGAATTATACGCTCTACCTGACCGTCTATTTGAGGGTGAAAGGTTGTACTTAAATTCACTTTTGTTCCCAAACTCTTTTGATATGACTTCCAAAAATTTGCATTGAATTGAGCTACCCTATCAGATATATTAGACATTGGCACTCCATGTAACTAAACTATCTCTTTAATAAACAACCTTGCATACTCTTCAACATTATAAGTAGTCTTCACCGGCAAGATATGTGTTGATTTGGTGTGCCTGTCAACTATTACCCATATGGAATCAAACATCTGAAATGAGCGAGGTAAACCAGTGACAAAATCCATGTTAATCATGTTCCACTTCCAAATTGGAAGTTCTATACGCTGCATATAACCTCCGGGCTTTTGGTGCTCTACTTTTACTTGTTGACAATTTGTACATTGAGCCACAAATTCCACAATTTTCTTCGTTATGTCACCCCACCAATACATTTCTTTCATGCCATGATACATTTTAGTTAACCCCAGATGAACATAATATCTTGAATGATGTGCTTCCATCATGATCCTCTTTCTTACTTCATCTACATTTGGTACACATAGTATGTTTGATATCAAAGTACTCCCTCTTGCGTAAGCTCAAATGCCTATGTCATATCCCGTTGTACCTTCTCCTTAAGCCTTCATGAGATGAATATATGAGCATGCCTTAGTTTTGGGAGTTGAAATATTCCTCCTGAATAAATGCTTTTTGAGAGTAAATCTCATTTAGACTCCATAGTGTGTGTTGAGCATGTTTTAGCTATGATATTCTAATTCCTCCTTGAAAATGAGTAGATATAGAATTTCATGCATTTTTGGTTGGTAGAAGTAGTTCCTACTCCCTTGTGTTGCATTGAGTATGTTTAGCTTGGAGTTAAAGTTTCCCTCCTTGTTCATGTACATTTAGATGTATTGCATGCATGATGGGCTGCTAGTCTAGATTCGTTTCCTTTAAGAAGTGTCTAGAAATGTCATTCGAGGACGAATGTTCCCATGGGGGAGATATTGTAATGCCCAAGAAACTAGTAGACTAAACTAGAGCCATAATCTAGGGTTCTAAAGTGTAGTGTTAAGGGTTAGAGTCATAGATAAAACTTCATGTACTAAGAATGAGGAGTTTAGGGGTTAAACTTCAAGGGACGTGTTAAGCCATAGGCCAAGCCAAGTTGCCTAGCTAATGGTTCCAAGACCATGAGCAGGACCACAGTCAGTGGTGAGGACCACGACCCGTGGTGCCTCTCGTGATGGCTTGGGTAGTAGACTTCTAAGTGGGGGAATTTTTTATAAATTCCAAACGTAGGAGTTATTGGGTGGGGTCATTTTACCTAGTCCTAAAACCCTTGTATAAGATATTTTAAGCTTTTTACCACCAATTTACATCACTTAACCACAAGACCCAAATCAAATCCCCAAATTATTCTTCTCTCAAATATTTATCCCTCTAGAAAACCCACGACTTTAAGAAAAAGAAGAAGAAGAAGAAGCCGATTGAAGCTAGGGTCAAGAACAAAGACTCCATTGATGCAAGCTTGATTAGGGATTTGAATTAAGGTATGTTAGCTTATTCATCTATGGGTTCTTCCACCCATAGAGCCCACTTAGAAATCCCCCAATTGTGAAGTCAAACACTGAATTCTAGCTTGGGTTCTTCTTACATTGTTGGAAGAGTTTGGGTATAATTCCAATCTAGTGGATAATACCTAATTATGATTTGTTTAACTTTTGTAAGTGATATTATGATGAATTTGTCTGATATCTATAGTAAACCCTAGTCTATTTGATGAATGTGATATTTTGTGGGTTTATGCCATTAGAGGTTAAATTGAAGGTTCATAACTAATCTTGCTAAATCAATGTCATGTGTAGTAATTGTTAAAGGTTAGGGGCATATAATCATGAATTGAAATAGAACTTATTCAATATGATTGATCATGACTTGTAAAGTTGAAATTGAACCTTTAGGATTAATTATGGCTAGAATAACCAAGTAATGAAAAAAGTAATTAAATGCCTAGTAATCTAAGTTCATAAGATGCGTTTGTGATGTAGAGCTATCAAGAATGTAGACCCATAGTTGTGAATATTGATCACTATGGCTTTAGAGTGAAGCTAATATGATTAGATAAGGATGCTAAGGCCTTAAGAGTATATTCTACATGTGAATAGAAGGCTTATGAATGGAATTGTGATGAAAGCACTTTACCTACCTAATTTACCTTAGGAATCAAATATGGTAGGAATTAATAGAATCACTTAAGTCATGATGATATCCTTGTCTAAAGTAGAATTCTAAACTAGATATTAGGCATGAAGATAGACTTAACATGAAAGAGTCCTCTCATAGTAATGGTTATAAGGTTGAAGGGTTTCTCTTACCTAATTGAACCTAATGCTATAGAGCCTTTATACCTAGATCATGGATAGTGATAAATTGTTCACACATGGTGTAAAGAGGTAATAGAGAGGATTGGTTGTCAAGGACATCTTTCCATAAAGTTGATTCAAAGTAGAGACTTAATGATTATCTTGTGGTATTGAGGCCTAGCACCGTGTGGATATTTAAATGATATGGAGGTTCCCACCTAATTGAGTTTGGGCTTTCATGGAGGTTCCCACCTAGTTGAGTTGGGGCTTTCATGGAAGTTCCCACCTAGTTGAGTATGGGCTTCCTACATGGGATCGATCACCTAGAAGAGTCCGGATTTCCCAAAGTGTGTCTCGTGAGATGGAAGCCTTAACCTAGTGGAGTTTTGGGTTTCTAGTAGCAATATCCGTATCCACAAGACCCACATAAAATCCTGAAATTGGTCTTCTCCCAAATATTTATCTCTCTAGAAAACCCACGACTTTAAGAAGAAGAAGAAGAAGAAGAAGAAGAAGAAGAAGAAGAAGAAGAAGAAGAAGAAGAAGAAGGAGATTGAAGTTGGGGTCAAGAACAAAGACTCCATTGATGCAAGCTTGATTAGGGATTTGAATTAACGTATGTTAGCTTATTCATCTATGGGTTCTTCCACCCATAGAGCTGCCTTAGTAATTCCCCAATTGTGAAGGCAAAAACCGAATTATAGCTTGGGTTCTTCTTATATTGTGGTTACGGTTTGGGTATAATTCAATCTAGTGGATAATTCCTAATTATGATTGATTAAAATTTTGTTAGTGATATTATGATGAATTCGTTTGATATCTATGGTAAACCCTAGTGTTTTTGATCAACGTGATATTTTGTGGGTATATGCTATTAGAGGTGAAATTGAAGATTCATAACTAATCTTCCTAAATCAATGTCATGTGTAGTAATTGTTAAAGGTTAGGGGCATATAATCATCAATTATCATAGACCTTTTTCAATATGATTGATGTTGACTCGTAAAGTTGAAATTGAACCTTTAGTATTAATTATGGCTAGAATAACCTAGTCACGAAGAATGTGATTGAATGCCTTGTAATCTAGGTTCATAAGATGCCTTTGTGATGTAGAGCTATCAAGAATGTAGACTGATAGTTGTGAATGTTGATCACTATGGCTTTAGAGTGAAGCTAATATGATTAACTAAGGATGCTAAGGCTTTAAGAGTAAAATATACATGTGAATAGAAGTCTAATGAATTGAATTGTGATGAAAGAACTTTACCTACCTAATTCACCTTAGGAATCAAAGATGGTAGGAATTAATAGAATCACTTAAGTCATGATGTTATCCTTGTCTAATGTATAATTCTAAACATGATATTAGGCATGAAGATAGACTTAACATGAAATAGTCCTCACATATTAATGGTTTTAAGGTTGAAGGGTTTCTCCTACCTAATTGAACCTAATGCTATAGAGCTTTTATACCTAGGTCATGTATAGTGATAATTTGTTCACACATGGTCTAAAGAGGTATTAGCGTGGTTTGGTTGTCTAGGACATCTTTTTCCATAAACTTGAGTCAAAGTAGAGACTTAATGGTTATCTTGTGGGATTGAGGCCTAGCGCCGAGTGGATATTTAAATGAGATTGAGGTTCTCACCTAGTTGAGTTTAGGCTTTCATGGAGGTTCCCACCTAGTTGAGTTTGGGCTTCCAACATGGGATCTCTCACCTAGAAGATTCTGGATTTCCGAAAGTGTATCTCGTGAGATGGAAACCTTCACCTAGCGGAGTTTTGGGTTTCTAGTAGCAATCTCTGTAACCCACAAGACCCAAATCAAATCCCCAAATTAGTTTTCTCTGAAATATTTATCTCTCTACAAATCCCACGACTTTAAGAAGAAGAAGAAGAAGAGGAAAAAGAAGGAGATTGAAGCTGGGGTGAAGAACAAAGACTCCGTTGATACAAGCTTGATTAAGGATTTGAATTAAGGTATGTTAGCTTATTCCAATATGAGTTTTTCCACCCAAAGACCCCACTTAGAAATCCCCCAATTCTGAAGTCAAAAACGAATTCTAGCTTGGGTTCTTCCTACATTGTGGGGAGGGTTTGGGTATAATTCCAATATAGTGGATAATACCTAATTATGATTGATTTAACTTTTGTAAGAGATATTATGATGAATTCGTGTGATATCTATGGTAAACCCTAGTCTATTTGATTAATGTGGTATTTTGTGGGTTTATGCCATAAGAGGTGAAATTGAAGGTTCATAACTTATCTTCCTAAATCAATATAATTTGTAGTAATTGTTAAAGGTTAGAGGAATATAATCATCAATTGAAATAGACCATATTTAATACGATTGATGTTGAGTTGTAAAGTTGAAATTGAACCTTTAGGATTAATTATGGCTAGAATAACCTAGTAATGAGGAATGTGATTGAATGCCTTGTAATATAGGTTCATAAGAATCCTTTGTGATGTAGAGCTATCAAGAATGTAGACTCATAGTTGTGAATGTTGATCACTATGGCTTTAGAGTGAAGCTCATATGATTAACTAAGGATGCTAAGGCTTTAAGAGTAAAATCTACATGTGAATAGAAGTCTAATGAATTGAATTGTTATGAAAGAACTTTAGCTACCTAATTCACTTTAGGAATCAAAGATGGTAGGAATTAATAGAATCACTTAAGTCACGATGATATCCTTGTCTAATGTAGAATTCTAAACTTGATATTAGGCATGAAGATAGACTTAACATGAAAGAGTCCTCACATAGTAATGGTTTTAAGGTTGAAGGGTTTGTCTTACCTAATTGAACCTAATGCTATAGAGCCTTTATACCTAGGTCATGGATAGTGATAAATTGTTCACACATGGTTTAAAGAGGTATTAGAGTGGATTGGTTTTCAAGATCATTTTTCCATAAAGTTGATTCAAAGTAGAGACTTAATGATTATTCTTGGATTGAGGCCTAACACCAAGTTGATATTTAAAAGAGATGGAGGTTCATACCTAGTTGAGTATGGGCTTTCTTGGAGATTCCCACCTAGTTGAGTTGGGGCTTTCATGGTGGTTCCCACCTTGTTGAGTTTTGGCTTCCGACAAGGGATCTCTCACCTAGAAGAGTCCGGATTTCCCAAATTGTGTCTCGAGAGATGGAAGCCTTCACCTAGTGGAGTTTTGGGTTTCTAGTCTCAATCTCCGTAACCCACAAGACCCAAATTAAATCCCCAAATTAGTCTTCTCTCAAATATTTATCTCTCTAGAAAACCCACGACTTTATGAAGAAGAAGAAGAAGAAGAAGAAGAAAAAGAAGGAGATTGAAGCTGGGGTCCAGAACAAAGACTCCATTGATTCAAGCTTGATTAGGTATTTTAATTAAGGTATGTTAGCTTATTCAAATATGGGTTCTTCCACCCAAAGAGCCCCCTTCGAAATCCCCCAATTGTGAAGTCAAAAACCGAATTCTAGCTTGGGTTCTTCATACATTTTGGGGAGGGTTTGGGTATAATTCCAATATAGTGGATAAAACCTAATTATGATTGATTTAACTTTTGTAAGTGTTATTATGATGAATTCGTGTGATATCTATGGTAAACCCTAGTCTATTTGATGAATGTGATATTTTGTGGGTTTATGCCGTTAGAGGTGAAATTAAAGGAGCAAAACTAAGTTTCCTAAATCAATGTCATGTATAGTAATTGTTAACGGTTAGGGGGTATATAATGATGACTTGAAATAGACCTTATTCAATATGATTGATGTTGACTTGTAAAGTTGAAATTGAACCTTTAGGATTAATTATGGCTACAATAACCTAGTATTGAAGAATGTGATTGAATGCCTTGTAATCTAGGTTCATAAGATGCCTTTGTGATGTAGAGCTATTAAGAATGTAGACTCATACTTCCAAATGTTGATCACTATGGCTTTAGAGTGAAGCTAACATGATTAACTAAGGATGCTAAGGCTTTAAGAGTAAAATCTACATGTTAATAGAAGGCTAATGAATTAAATTGTGATGAAAGAACTTTACCTACCTAATTCACCTTAGTAATCAAAGATGGTAGGAATTAATAGAATCACTTAAGTCATGATGACATCCTTGTCTAATGTAGAATTCTAAACATGATATTAGGCATGAAGATAGACTTAACATGAAAGAGTCCTCACATAGTAATGGTTTTAAGGTTGAAGCGTTTCTCTTAGCTAATTGAACCTAATGCTATAGAGCTTTTTTACCTAGGTCATGGATAGCGATAAATTGTTCACACAAGGTCTAAAGAGGTATTAGCGTGGTTTGTTTGTCAAGGACATCTTTCCATTATCTTGTGGGATTGAGGCCTAGCACCTAGTGGATATTTAAATGAGATGGAGGTTCCCACCTAGTTGAGTTCGGGCTTTCATGGTGGTTCCCACCTAGTTGAGTTTGGGCTTCCAACATGGGATCTCTCACCTAGAAGAGTTCGGATTTCCCATAGTGTGTCTCGTGAGATGGAAGCCTTCACCTAGTGGAGTTTTTGGTTTCTAGTAGCAATCTCCGTAACCCACAAGTCCCAAATAAAATCCACAAATTAGTCTTCTCTCAAATATTTATCTCTGTAGAAAACCTACGACTTTAAGAAGAAGAAGAAGAAGAAAAAGAAGGAGATTGAAGTTGGGGTCAAGAACAAAGACTCCATTCATGCAGGCTTGATTAGGGATTTGAATTAAGGTATGTTAGCTTATTCAAATATGGGTTCTTTCACCTAAAGAGCCCCCTTAGAAATCCCCCAATTGTGAAGTCTAAAACCGAATTCTAGCTTGGGTTCTTCTTACATTGTGGGGAGGATTTGGGTATAATTCCAATATAGTGGATAATACCTAATTATGATTGATTTAACTTTTGTAAGTGATATTATGATGAATTCGTGTGATATCTATGGTAAACCCTAGTCTATTTGATTAATGTGGTATTTTGTGGCTTTATGCCATAAGAGGTGAAATTCAAGGTTGATAACTAATCTACCTAAATCAATGTCATGTGTAGTAATTGTTAAAGGTTAGGGGCATATAATCATCAATTGAAATTGACCTTTTTCAATATGATTGATGTTTTCTTGTAAAGTTGAAATTGAACCTTTAGGATTAAATATGGCTATAATAACCTAGTAATGAAGAAGGTGAATGAATGCCTTATAATCTAGGTTCATAAGATGCTTTTGTGATGTAGAGCTATCAAGAATGTAGACTCATAGTTCCGAATGTTGATCACTATGGCTTTAGAGTGAAGCTAATATGATTAACTAAGGATGCTAAGGCTTTAAGAGTAAAATATACATGTGAATAGATGGCTAATGAATTGAATTGTTATGAAAGAACTTTACCTACCTAATTCACCTTAAGAATCAAATATGGTGGGAATTAATAGAATCACTTAAGTCATGATGATATCCTTGTCTAATGTAGAATTCTAAACTTGATATTAGGCATGAATATAGACTTAACATGAAAGAGTCCTCACATAGTAATGGTTTTATGGTTGAAGGGTTTCTCTTACCTAATTGTACCTAATGCTATAGAGACTTTATACCAAGGTCATGGATAGTGATAAATTGTTCACACATGGTCTAAAGAGGTATTAGAATGGATTGGTTGTCAAGGACATCTTTCCATAAAGTTGATTCAAAGTAGAGACTTACTGATTATCTTGTGGGATTGAGCCCTAGTACCGACTGGATATTTAAATGAGATGGAGGTTCCCACCTAGTTGAGTTTAGGCTTTCATGGAGGTTCTCACCTATTTGAGTTGGGGCTTTCATGGAGATTCCCACCTAGTTGAGTTTGGGCTTCCAACATGGAACCTCTCACCTGGAAGAGTCCGGATTTCCCAAAGTGTGTCTCGTGAGATGGAAGCCTTAACCCAGTGGAGTTTTTGGTTTCTAGTAGCAATGTCAAAAACCCACAAGACCCAAATCAAAACCCCAAATTAGTCTTCTCTCAAATATTTATCTATGTAGAAAACCCACAACTTTAAGAAGAAGAAGAAGAAGAAGGAGAATGAAACTTGGGTCAAGAACAAAGACTCCATTGATGCAAGCTTGATTAGGTATTTGAATTAAGGTATGTTAGCTTATTCATCTATGGGTTCTTCCACCCATAGAGCACCCTTAGAAATCCCCTAATTCTGAAGTGAAAAAGTGAATTCTAGCTTGGCTTCTTCTTACATTGTGGGTAGGGTTTTGGTATAATTAATACCTTATTATGATTGATTTAAATTTTGTAAATGATATTAGGATGAATTCGTGTGATATCTATGGTAAACCCTAGTCTATTTGATTAATGTGGTATTTTGTGGGTTTATGCCATAAGAGGTGAAATTGAAAGTTGATAACTAATCTTCCTAAGTCAATGTCATGTGTAGTAATTGTTAAAGGTTAGGGGCATATAATCATCAATTGAAATAGACCTTATTAAATATGATTGATGTTGACTTGTAAAGTTGAAATTGAACCTTTAGGATTAATTATGGCTAGAATAACCTAGTAATGAAGAATGTGAATGAATGCATTGTAATCTAGGTTCATAAGATGCCTTTGTGATGTAGAGCTATCAAGAATGTAGACTCATAGTTCCAAATGTTGATCACTATGGCTTTAGAGAGAAGCTAATATGATTAACTAAGGATGCTAAGGCTTGTAGAGTAAAATCTACATGTGAATAGAACGCTAATGAATTGAATTGTTATGAAAGAACTTTACCAACGTAATTCACCTTAGGAATCAAAGATGGTAGGAATTAATAGAATCACTTAAGTCATGATGATATCCTTGTCTAATGTAGAATTCTAAACTTGATATTAGGCAAGAAGATAGACTTAACATGAAAGAGTCCTCACATAGTATTGGTTTTAAGGTTGAAGGGTTTCTCTTACCTAATGAACCTAATGCTATAGAGCCTTTATAACTAGGTCATGGATAGTGATAAATTGTTCACACATGGTCTAAAGAGGTATTAGAGTGGATCGGTTTTCAAGGAAATCTGTCCATAAAGTTGATTCAAAGTAGAGACTTAATGATTATCTTGTGGGATCTTGACTTGTTAAGTTGAAATTGAACCTTTAGGATTAATTATGGCTAGAATAACCTAGTAATGAAGAATGTGATTGAACACCTTGTAATCTAGGTTCATAAGTTGCCTTTGTGATGTAGAGCTATCAAGAAAGTAGACTCATAGTTGTGAATGTTGATCACTATGGCTTTAGAGTGAAGCTAATATGATTAACTAAGGATGCTAAGGCTTTAAGAGTAAAATCTTCATGTGAATAGAAGGCTAATGAATTGAATTTTTATGAAAGAACTTTACCTACCTAATTCACCTTAGGAATGAAAGATAGTTAGAAATAATAGAATCACTTAAGTCATGATGATATCCTTGTCTAATGTAGAATTCTAAACTTGATATTAGGCAAGAAGATAGACTTAACATGAAAGAGTCCTCACATAGTATTGCTTTTATGGTTGAAGGGTTTCTCTTACCTAATGAACCTAATGCTATAGAGCCTTTATAACTAGGTCATGGATAGTGATAAATTGTTCACACATGGTCTAAAGAGGTATTAGAGTGGATCGGTTTTCAAGGAAATCTGTCCATAAAGTTGATTCAAAGTAGAGACTTAATGATTATCTTGTGGGATCTTGACTTGTTAAGTTGAAATTGAACCTTTAGGATTAATTATGGCTAGAATAACCTAGTAATGAAGAATGTGATTGAACACCTTGTAATCTAGGTTCATAAGTTGCCTTTGTGATGTAGAGCTATCAAGAAAGTAGACTCATAGTTGTGAATGTTGATCACTATGGCTTTAGAGTGAAGCTAATATGATTAACTAAGGATGCTAAGGCTTTAAGAGTAAAATCTTCATGTGAATAGAAGGCTAATGAATTGAATTTTTATGAAAGAACTTTACCTACCTAATTCACCTTAGGAATGAAAGATAGTTAGAAATAATAGAATCACTTAAGTCAAGATGATATCCTTGTCTAATGTAGAATTCTAAACTTGATATTAGGCATGAAGATAGACTTAACATGAAAGAGTCCTCACATAGTATTGCTTTTATGGTTGAAGGGTTTCTCTTACCTAATTGAACCTAATTCTCTAGAGCCTTTACACCAAGGTCATGGATAGTTATAAATTGTTCACACATGGTCTAAAGAGGTATTAGAATGGATTGGTTGTCAAGGACATCTTTCCATAAAGTTGATTCAAAGTAGAGACTTAATGATTATCTTGTGGGATTGAGCCCTAGAACTGAGTGGATATTTAAATGAGATGGAGGTGCCCACCTAGTTGAGTTTGGGCTTTCATGGAGGCTCCCACCTATTTGAGTTGCGGCTTTCATGGTGGTTCCCACCTAGTTGAGTTTGGGCTTCCAACATGGGATCTCTCTCCTAGAAGAGTCCGGATTTCCCAAAGTGTGTCTCCTGAGATGGAAACCTTAACCTACTGGAGTTTTAGGTTTCTAGTAGCAATCTCCAAAACCCACAAGACCCAAATAAAATCCCTAAATTAGTCTTCTCTCAAATAGTTATCTCTCTAGAAAACCCACGACTTTAAGAAGAAGAAGGAGATTGAAACTTGGGTCAAGAACAAAGACTCCATTGATGCAAGCTTGATTAGGTATTTGAATTAAGGTATGTTAGCTTATTCATCTATGGGTTCTTCCACCCATAGAGCCCATTTAGAAATCCCCTAACTGTGAAGTCAAAAACCGAATTCTAGCTTGGCTTCTTCTTACATTGTAGGTAGGGTTTTGGTATAATTCCAATCTAGTGGATAATACCTTATTATGATTGATTTAAATTTTGTAAGTGCTATTATGATGAATTTTTTTGATATCTATGGTAGACCATAGTCTATTTGACGAATGTGATATTTTGTGGGTTTATGCCATTAGAGGTGAAATTGAAGGTTCATAACTAATCTTCCTAAATCAATGTCATGGGTAGTAATTGTTAAAGGTTAGGGGCATATAATCATGAATTGAAATAGACCTTATTCAATATGATTGATCTTGACTTTTAAATTTGAAATTGAACCTTTAGGATTAATTATGGATAGAATAACCTAGTAATGAAGAATGTGATTGAATGCTATGTAATCTTGGTTCATAAGATGCCTTTGTGATGTAAAGCTATCAAGAATGTAGATTCATAGTTGTGAATGTTGATCACTATGGCTTTAGAGTGAAGCTAATATGAATAACTAAGGATGCTAAGTCTTTAAGAGTAAAATCTACATGTGAATAGAAGTCTAATGAATTGAATTGTGATGAAAGAAGATTACCTACCTAATTCACCTTAGGAAACAAAGATGGAAGGAATTAATAGAATCACTTAAGTCACGATGATATACTTGTCTAATGTAGAATTCTAAACTTGATATTAGGCATGGAGATAGACTTAACATAAAAGAGTCCTTACATAGTAATGGTTTTAAGGTTGAAGGGTATCTCTTACCTAATAGAACCTAATGCTATAGCGCGTGTATACCTAGGTCATGGATAGTGATAATTTGTTCACACATGGTCTAAAGAGGTATTAGAGTGGATTGGTTGTCAAGGACATCTTTCCATAAACTTGAGTCAAAGTAGAGACTTAATGATTATCTTGTGCGATTGAGGCCTAGCAACAAGTGGATATTTAAATGAGATGGAGGTTCCCACCTAGTTGAGTTTGGGCTTTCATGGAGGTTACCACCTAGTTAAGTTTGGGCTTTCATGGAGGTTTCCACCTAGTTGAGTTTGGGCTTCCAACATGGGATCTCTCACCTAGAAGAGTCCGGATTTCCCAAAGTGTGTCTCGTGAGATGGAAGTCTTTACCTAGTGGAGTTTTGGGTTTCTGGTAGCAATTTCCGTAACCGACAAGACCCAAATCAAATCCCCAAATTAGAGTTCTCTCAAATATTTATCTCTCTAGAAAACCCACGACTTTAAGAAGAGGAAGAAGAAGAAAAAGAAAAAGAAGGAGATTGAAGCTGGGGTCAAGAACAAAGACTTCATTGATGCAAGCTTGATTAGGGATTTGAATTAAGGTATTTTAGCTTATTAATATATGGGTTCTTCCACCCAAAGAGCCCCCTTTGAAATCCCCCAATTGTGAAGTCAAAAACCGAATTATAGCTTGGGTTCTTTTTAAATTGTGGGGAGGGTTTGGGTATAACTCCAATATAGTGGATAATACCTAATGATGATTGATTTAACTTTTGTAAATGATATTATGATGCATTCGTGTGATATCTATGGTAAACACTAGTCTATTTGATAAATGTGATATTTTGTGGGTTTATGCAATAAGAGGTGAAATTGAAGGTTAATAACTAATCTTCCTAAATCAATGTCATGTGTAGTAATTTTTAATGGTTAGGGGCATATAATCATCAATTATTATAGAACTTATTCAATATGATTGATGTTGACTTGTAAAGTTGAAATTGAACCTTTAGGAATAATTATGGCTAGAATAACCTAGTAATAAAGAATGTGATTGAATGCCTTGTAATCTAGGTTCATAAGATGCCTTTGTGATGTAGAGCTATCAAGAATGTCGACTCATAGTTGTGAATGTTGATCACTATGGCTTTAGAGTGAAGCTAATATTATTAACTAAGGATGCTAAGGCTTGAAGAGTAAAATCTACATGTGAATAGAAGTCTAATGAATTGAATTGTTATGAAAGAACTTTACCTACCTAATTCACCTTAGGAATAAAAGATCGTAGGAATTAATAAAATCACTTAAGTCATGATGATATCTCTGTCTAATGTAGAATTCTAAACTTGATATTAGGCATGAAGATAGACTTAACATGAAAGAGTCCTCACATAGTAATGGTTTTAAGGTTGAAGGATTTCTCTTACCTAACTGAACCTAAGGCTATAGAGCCTTTATACCTACGTCATGGATAGTGATAAATTGTTCACACTTGCTCTAAAGAGGTATTAGAGTGGATTGGTTGTGAAGGACATCTTTCCATAAAGTGGATTCAAAGTAGAGAATTAATGATTATCTTGTTGGATTGAGGCCTAGCACCGAGTGGATATTTAAATGAGATGGAGGTTCCCACCTAGTTGAGTTTGGGCTTCCAAAATGGGATCTCTCACCTAGAAGAGTCCGGATTTCCCAAATTGTATCTCGTGAGATGGAAGCCTTCACATAGTGGAGTTTTGGGTTCCTAGTAGCAATCTCCGTAACCCACAAGACCCAAATAAAATCCCCAAATTAGTCTTCTCTCAAATATTTATCTCTCTAGAAAACCTACGACTTTAAGAAGAACAAGAGGAAGAAAAAGAAGGAGATTGAAGCAGGGGTCAAGAACAAAAACTCCATTGATGCAAGCTTGATTAGGGATTTGAATTAAGGTATGTTAGCTTATTGAAATATAGGTTCTTCCACCCACAGAACTCCTTCGAAATCCCCCAATTGTGAAGTCAAAAACCGAATTCTATCTTGGGTTCTTCTTACATTTTGGGGAGGGTTTGGGTATAATTCCAATATAGTGGATAATACCTAATTATGATAGATTTAACTTTTGTAATTAATATTATGATTAATTCGTGTGATATCTATGGTGAACCCTAGTCTATTTGATTAATGTGCTATTTTGTGGGTTTATGCCATAAGAGGTGAAATTGAAGGTTGATAACTAATCTTCCTAAATGAATGTCATGTGTAGTAATTGATAAAGGTTAAGGGCATATAATCATGAATTATTATAGACCTTATTCAATATGATTGATGTTGACTTGTAAAATTTAAATTGAACCTTTAGGATTAATTATGGCTAGAATAACCTAGTAATGGAAAATGTGATTGAATGCCTTATAATCTAGGTTCATAAGATGCCTTTGTGATGTAGAGCTATCAAGAATATAGACTCATAGTTCTGAATGTTGATCACTATGGCTTTAGAGGGAAGCTAATATGATTAACTAAAGATGCTAAGGCTTTAAGAGTAAAATATACATATGAATAGAAACATAATGAATTGAATTGTTATGAAAGAACTTTACCTACCTAATTCACCTTAGGAATCAAAGATGGTAGGAATTAATAGAATCACTTAAGTCATGATGATATCCTTATCTAATGTAGAATTCTAAACTTGATATTAGGCATGAAGATAGACTTAACATGAAAGAGTCCTCACATAGTAATGGTTTTAAGGTTGAAGGGTTTCTCTTACCTAATTGAACCTACTGCTATAGAGCCTTTATACCTAGGTCAAGGATAATGATAAATTGTTGACACATGGTCTAAAGAGTTATTAGAGTGGATTGGTTTTCAAGGACATCTTTCCATAAAGTTGATTCAAAGTAGAGACTTAATGATTATCTTGCGGGATTGAGGCCTAGCCCCGAGTGGATAATTAAATGAGATGGAGTTCGTACCTAGTTAAGTTTGGGCTTTCATAGAGGTTCCTACCTAGTTGAGTTGGGGCTTTCATGAAGGTTCCCACCTAGTTGAGTTTGGGCTTCCAACATGGGATCTCTCACCTGGAAGAGTCCAAATTTCCCAAAGTGTGTCTCGTGAGATGGAAACCTTAACCTAGTGGAGTTTTGGGTTTCTAGTAGCAATATCTGTAACCCAGAAGACCCAAATCAAATCCACAAATTAGTCTTCTCTCAAGTATTTATCTCTCAAGATAACGTACGACTTTAAGAAGAAGAAGAAGAAGAAGAAGGAGATTGAAGCTTGGGTCAAGAACAAAGACTCCATTGATGCAAGCTTGATTAGGTATTTTAATTAAGGTATATTAGCTTATTCATCTATGGTTTCTTCCACCCATTGAGCCCACTTAGAAATCCCCCAATTGTGAAGTCAAAAACCTAAATCTAGCTTAGCTTCTTCTTACATTGTGGGTAGGGTTTTGGTATAATTCCAATCTAGTGGATAATACCCTATTGTGATTGATTTAAATTTTGTAAGTGATATTATGATGAATTTGTGTGATATCTATGGTAAACCATAGTCTATTTGACGAATGTGATATGTTGTGGGTTTATGCCATTAGAGTTGAAATTGAAGGTTCATAACTAATCTTGCTAAATCAATGTAATGTGTAGTATTTGTTAAAGGTTAGGGGCATATAATCATGAATTGAAATAGACCTTATTCAATATGATTGATCTTGACTTTTAAAGTTGAAATTGAACCTTTAGGATTAATTATGGATAGAATAACCTAGTAATGAAGAATGTGATTGAATGCCTTGTAATCTTGGTTCATAAGATGCCTTTGTGGTGTAAAGCTATCAAGAATGTAGACTCATAGTGAAGTCAATATAATTAACTAAGGATGCTAAGGCTTCAAGAGTAAAATCTACATGTGAATAAAAGGCTAATGAATTGAATTGTGATGAAAGAACTTTACCTACCTAATTCACCTTAGAAAACAAAGATGGTAGGAATTAGTAGAAACGCTTAAGTCATGATGATATACTTATCTAATGTAGAATTCTAAACTTGATATTAGGTATGGAGATAAACTTAACATGAAAGAGTCCTCACATAGTAATGGTTTTAAGGTTGAAGGGTATCTCTTACCTAATTGAACCTAATGCTATAGAGCGTTTATACCTAGGTCATGGATAGTGATAATTTGTTCACAGATGGTCTAAAGAGGTATTAGAGTGGATTGGTTGTCAAGGACATTATTCCATAAACTTGAGTCAAAGTAGAGACTTAATAATTATCTTGTGGGATTGAGGCCTATCAACGAGTGGATATTTAAATGAGATGGAGGTTCCCACCAAGTTAAGTTTGGGCTTTCATGGAGGTTCCCACCTAGTTAAGTTTGGGCTTTCATAGAGGTTTCCACCTAGTGGAGTTTGGGCTTCCAACATGGTATCTCTCACCTAGAAGAGTCCGAATTTCCCAAAGTGTGTCTCGTGAGATGGAAGCCTCCACCTAGTGGAGTTTTGTGTTTCTAGTAGCAATCTCCATAACCCACAAGACCAAAATCAAATCCCCAAATTAGTGTTCTCTCAAATATTTATCTCTATAGAAAACCCATGACTTTAAGAAGAGGAAGAAGAAGACAAAGAAAAAGAAGGAGATTGAAGCTGGTGTCAAGAACAAAGATTCCATTGATACAAGCTTGAATAGGGATTTGAATTAAGGTATTTTAGCTTATTCAAATATGGGTTCTTCCACCCAAAGAACCAACTTTGAAATCCCCCAATTGTGAAGTGAAAAGCTTAATTATAGCTTGGGTTCTTCTTAAATTGTGGGGAGGGTTTGGGTATAATTCCAATATAGTGGATAATACGTAATTATGATTCATTTAACTTTTGTAACTGATATTATGATGAATTCGTGTGATATCTATGGTAAACCCAAGTCTATTTGATTAATGTGGTATTTTGTGGGTTTATGCAATAATAGGTGAAATTGAAGGTTCATAACTAATATTCCTAAATCAATGTCAGGTGTAGTAACTGTTAAAGGTTATGGGCATATAATCATCAATTATTATACACCTTATTCAATATGATTGATGTTGACTTGTAAAGTTGAAATTGAACCTTTAGGATTAATTATGGCTAGAATAACCTAGTAATGAAGAATGTGATTGAATGCCTTGTAATCTAGGTTCATAATATGCCTTTGTGATGTAGAGCTATCAAGAATGAAGACTCATAGTTGTGAATGTTGATCACTACGGCTTTAGAGTGAAGCTAATATTATTAACTAAGGATGCTAAGGCTAATGAATTGAATTGTTATGAAAGAACTTTACCTACCTAATTCACCTTAGGAATAAAGGATGGTAGGAATTAATAGAATCACTTAAGTCATGATGATATCCTTGTCTAATGTAGAATTCTAAACTTGATATTAGGCATGAAGATAGACTTAACATGAAAGAGTCCTCACATAGTAAGGCTTTTAATGTTGAAAGGTTTCTCTTACCTAATTGAACCTAATGTTAGAGAGCCTTTATACCTAGGTCATGGATAGTGATAAATTGTTCACACTTGATCTAAAGAAGTATTAGAGTGGATTGGTTGTCAAGTACTTCTTTCCATAAAGTTTTTTCAAAGTAGAGACTTAATGATTATCTTGTGGGGTTGAGGCCTTGCACCGAGTGGATATTTAAATAAAATGGAGTTTCCCACCTAGTTGAGTTTGGGCTTTCATGAAGATTCCCACTTAGTTGAGTTGGGGCTTTCATGGAGGTTCCCACCTAGTTGAGTTTGGGCTTCCAACATGGGATCTCTCACCTAGAAGAGTCCGGATTTCCCAAAGTGTGTCTTGTGAAATGGAAGTATTAATCTAGTGGAGTTTTACGTTTCTAGTAGCAATCTCTGTAACCCACAAGACCCAAATCAAAACCCCAAATTAGTCTTCTCTCAAATATTTATCTCTCTGGAAAACCCATGACATTAAGAAGAAGAAGAAGAAGAAGGAGATTGAAGCTTGGGTCAAGAAGAAAGACTCCACTGATGCAAGCTTGATTAGGTATTTGAATTAAGGTATATTAGCTTATTCATCTATTTGTTCTTCCACCCATAGAGCCCCCTTAGAATACCCCCAATTGTGAAGTCAAAAACGGAATTCTACCTTGGCTTCTTCTTACATTGTGGGTAGGGTTTTGGTATAATTCCAATCTAGTCGATAATACCTAATTATGATTGATTTAACTTTTGTTAGTGATATTATGATGAATTCGTGTGATTTCTATGGTAAAACCCTAGTCTATTTGATAAATGTGATATTTTGTGGGTTTATACCATTACACGTGAAATTGAAGGTTCATCACCAATCTTCCTCAATCAATCTCATGTGTAGTAATTGTTAAAGGTTAGGGGCATATAGTATTGAATTGAAATAGAGATTATTAAATATGATTGATCTTGAATTGTAAATTTGAAATCGAACCTTTAGGATTAATTATGGCTAGAATAACCCAGTAATGACGAATGTGATTGAATGCCTTTTAATCTAGGTTCATAAGATGCCTTTGTGATGTAGAGCTATTAAGAATGTAGACTCATAGTTGTAAATGTTGATCACTATGGATTTAGAGAGAAGCTATTATGATTTACTAAGGATGCTAAGGCTTTAAGAATAAAATCTACATGTGAATAGAAGGCTAATGAATTAAATTGGGATGAAAGAACTTTACCTACCTAATTCAACTTAGGAATCAAAGATGGTAGGAATTAATAGAATCACTTAAGTCATTATGATATCCTTGTCTAATGTATAATTTTAAACTAGATATTAGGCATGAAGATAGACTTCACATGAAAGAGTCCTCACATAGTAATAGTTTTACGGTTGAAGGGTTTCTCTAACCTAATTGAACCTAATGCTATAAAGCCTTTATACCTAGGTCATGGATAGTGATAATTTGTTCACACATGGTCTAAAGAGGTCTTAGTGTGGATTTGTTGCCAAGGACATCTTTCCATAAACCTGAGTCAAGGTAGAGACTTAATAATTATCTTGTGGGATTGAGGACTAGCACTGAGTGGATATTTAAATGAGATGGAGGTTCCTACCTTGTTGAGTTTGGGCTTTCATGGAGGTTCCCACCTAGTTAAGTTTGGGCTTTCATGGAGGTTTCCACCAAGTTGAGTTTGGGCTTGCAACATGGGATCTCTCACCTAGAAGAGTCCGGATTTCCCAAAGTGTGTCTCGTTAGATGGAAGCCTTCACCTAGTGGAGATTTACGTTTCTAGTAGCAAACTCCGTAACCCACAAGACCCAAATAAAATCCCCAAATTAGTCTTCTCTCAAATATTTATATCTCAAGAAAACCCACGACTTTAAGAAGAAGAAGAAAAACAAGAAGAAGAAGAAGAAGAAGATTGAAGCTGGGGTCAAGAACAAAGACTCCATTGATGCAAGCTTGATTAGGGATTTGAATTAAGGTATTTTAGCTTATTCATCTATTAGTTCTTCCACCCATAGATCCCCCTTATAAATCACCAAATTGTGAAGTCAAAATCCGAATTCTAGCTTGTGTTCTTCTTACATTGTGGGTACGGTTTGGGTATAATTCCAATCTAGTGGATAATACCTAATTATGATTGATTTAACTTTTGTAAGTGATATTATGATGAATTCGTGTGATTTCTATGTTAAATCCTAGTCTACTTGATAAATGTGATATTTTGTTGGTTTATACCATTACACGTGGAATTGAAGGTTCATCACTAATCTTCCTCAATCAATCTCATGTGTAGTAATTGTTAAAGGTTAGGGGCATATAATCATCAATTGAAATAGACCTTATTAAATATGTTTGATCTGGAATTGTAAATTTGAAATAGAACCTTTAGGATTAATTATGGCTAGAATAACCCAGTAATGATGAATGTGATTGAATGCCTTGTAATCTAGGTTCATAAGATGGCTTTGTGATGTAGAGCTATTAAGAATGTAGACTCATAGTTGTGAATGTTGATCGCTATTGCTTTAGAGAGAACCTATTATGATTAACTAAGGATGCTAAGGCTTTAAGAGTAAAATCTACATGTGAATAAAAGGCTAATGAATTAAATTGTGATGAAAGAACTTTACCTTCCTAATTCAACTTAGGAATCAAAGATGGTAGGAATTAATAGAATGACTTAAGTCATGATGATATCCTTGTCTAATGTATAATTTTAAACTAGATATTAAGCATGACGATAGACTTAACATGAAAGAGTCCTCACATAGTAATGGTTTTACGGTTGAAGGGTTTCTCTAACCTAATTGAACCTAATGCTATAAAGCCTTTATACCTAGGTAATGGATAGTGATAATTTGTTCACACATGGTCTAAAGAGGTCTTAGTGTGGATTTGTTGCCAAGGACATCTTTCCATAAACTTGAGTCAACGTAGAGACTTAATAATTATCTTGTGGGATTGAGGAGTAGCACTGAGTGGATATTTAAATGAGATGGAGGTTCCTACCTAGTTGAGTTTGGGCTTTCATGGAGGTTCCCACCTAGTTAAGTCTGGGCTTTCATGGAGGTTTCCACCAAGTTGAGTTTGGGCTTGCAACATGGGATCTCTCACCTAGAAGAGTCCGGATTTCCCAAAGTGTGTCTCGTTAGATGGAAGCCTTCACCTAGTGGAGTTTTACGTTTCTAGTAGCAAACTCCGTAACCCACAAGACCCAAATAAAATCCCCAAATTAGTCTTCTCTCAAATATTTATATCTCAAGAAAACCCACGACTTTAAGAAGAAGAAGAAAAACAAGAAGAAGAAGAAGAAGAAGATTGAAGCTGGGGTCAAGAACAAAGACTCCATTGATGCAAGCTTGATTAGGGATTTGAATTAAGGTATTTTAGCTTATTCATCTATTAGTTCTTCCACCCATAGATCCCCCTTATAAATCACCAAATTGTGAAGTCAAAATCCGAATTCTAGCTTGAGTTCTTCTTACATTGTGGGTACGGTTTGGGTATAATTCCAATCTAGTGGATAATACCTAATTATGATTGATTTAACTTTTGTAAGTGATATTATGATGAATTCGTGTGATTTCTATTTTAAACCCTAGTCTATTTGATAAATGTGATATTTTGTGGGTTTATACCATTACACGTGAAATTGAAGGTTCATCACCAATCTTCCTCAATCAATCTCATGTGTAGTAATTGTTAAAGGTTAGGGGCATATAGTATTGAATTGAAATAGAGCTTATTAAATATGATTGATCTTGAATTGTAAATTTGAAATAGAACCTTTAGGATTAATTATGGCTAGAATAACCCAGTAATGATGAATGTGATTGAATGCCTTGTAATCTAGGTTCATAAGATGCCTTTGTGATGTAGAGCTATTAAGAATGTAGACTCGTAGTTGTGAATGTTGATCGCTATAGCCTTAGAGAGAACCTATTATGATTAACTAGGGATGCTAAGGCTTTAAGAGTAAAATCTACATGTGAATAAAAGGCTAATGAATTAAATTGTGATGAAAGAACTTTACCTACCTAATTCAACTTAGGAATCAAAGATGGTAGGAATTAATAGAACGACTTAAGTCATGATGATATCCTTGTCTAATGTATAATTTTAAACTAGATATTAAGCATGACGATAGACTTAACATGAAAGAGTCCTCACATAGTAATGGTTTTACGGTTGAAGGGTTTCTCTAACCTAATTGAACCTAATGCTATAAAGCCTTTATACCTAGGTCATGGATAGTGATAATTTGTTCACACATGGTCTAAAGAGGTCTTAGTGTGGATTTATTGTCAAGGACATCTTTCCATAAACTTGAGTCAAGGTACAGAGTTAATGATTATCTTGTGGGATTGAGGAGTAGCACTGAGTGGATATTTAAATGAGATAGAGGTTCCTACCTAGTTAAGTTTGGGCTTTCATGGAGGTTCCCACCTAGTTAAGTTTGGGCTTTCATGGAGGTTTCCACCAAGTTGAGTTTGGGCTTGCAACATGGGATCTGTCACCTAAAAGAGTCCGGATTTCCCAAAGTGTGTCTCGTCAGATGGAAGCCTTCGCCTAGTGGAGTTTTGCGTTTGTAGTAGCAAACTCCGTAACCCACAAGACCCAAATAAAATCCCAAAATTAGTCTTCTCTCAAATATTTATATCTCTAGAAAACCCACGACTTTAAGAAGAAGAAGAAGAAGAAGAAGAAGATTGAAGTTGGGGTCAAGAACAAAGACTCCATTGATGCAAGCTTGATTAGGGATTTGAATTAAGGTATTTTAGCTTATTCATGTATGAGTTCTTCCACCCATAGATCCCCCTTATAAACCCCCAAATTGTGAAATCAAAATCCGAATTCTAGCTTGGGTTCTTCATACATTGTGGGTACGGTTTGGGTATAATTCCAATCTAGTGGATAATACCTAATTATGATTGATTTAACTTTTGTAAGTGATATTATGATGAATTCGTGTGATTTCTATGGTAAACCCTAGTTTATTTGATAAATGTGATATTTTGTGGGTTTATACCATTACACGTGAAATTGAAAGTTCATCACTACTCTTCCTCAATCAATCTAATGTGTAGTAATTGTTAAAGGTTAGGGGCATATAGTATTGAATTGATATAGACCTTATTAAATATGATTGATCTTGAATTGTAAATTTGAAATCGAACCTTTAGGATTAATTATGGCTAGAATAACCCAGTAATGATGAATGTGATTGAATGCCTTGTAATCTAGGTTCATAAGATGCCTTTGTGATGTAGAGCTATTAAGAATGTAGACTCATAGTTGTGAATGTTGATCACTATGGCTTTAGAGAGAAGCTATTATGATTAACTAAGGATGCTAAGGCTTTAAGAGTAAAATCTACATGTGAATAGAAGGCTAATGAATTAAATTGTGATGAAAGAACTTTACCTACCTAATTCAACTTTGGAATCAAAGATGGTAGGAATTAATAGAATGACTTAAGTCATGATGATATCCTTGTCTAATGTATAATTTTAAACTAGATATTAGGCATGAGGATATACTTAACATGAAAGAGTCCTCACATAGTAGTGGTTTTACGGTTGAAGGGTTTCTCTAACCTAGTTGAACCTAATGCTATAAAGGCTTTATACCTAGGTCATGGATAGCGATAATTTTTTCACACATAGTCTAAAGAGGTCTTAGTGTGGATTTGTTGTCAAGGACATCTTTCCATAAACTTGAGTCAAAGTAGAGACTTAATGATTATCTTGTGGGATTGAGGCCTTGCACCGAGGGGATAATTAAATGAGATGGAGGTTCCCACCTAGTTGAGTTTGGGCTTTCAAGGAGGTTCCCACATAGTAGAGTTTGGGCTACCAACATGGGGTCTTTCACCTAGAAGGGTCCGGATTTCCTAAAGTGTGTCTCGTGAGAGGGAAGCCTTCACCTAGTGGGGCTTTGGGTTTCTATTAGGAATCTCCGTAAACCACAAGACCGAAATCAAATTCCCAAATTAGTCTTCTCTCAAATATTTATCTATCTAGAAAACCCACGACTTTAAGAAGAAGAAGAAGAAGAAGGAGATTGAAGTTGCGGTCAAGAACAAAGACTCCATTTATGCAAGCTTGATTAGGGATTTGAATTAAGGTATGTTAGCTTATTTATCTATGGGTTCTTAAACCTATAGAGCCACCTTAGAAATCCCCCAATTGTGAAGTCAAAAACCAAATTCTAGCTTGGGTTCTTCATACATTGTGGGTACGGTTTGGGTATAATTCCAATCTAGTGGATAATACCTAATTATGATTGATTTAACTTTTGTAAGTGATATTATGATGAATTCGTGTGATATCTATGGTAAACGCAAGTCTATTTGATAAATGTGATATTTTGTGGGTGCATTCCATTCCACGTGAAATTGAATGTTCATGACTAATTTTCCTAAATCAATCTCATGTGTAGTAATTGTTAAAGGTTAGGGGCATATAATCATGAATTGAAAATAGACCTTATTCAATATGATTGATCTTGAATTGTAAATTTGAAATCGAACCTTTAGGATTAATTATGGCTAGAATAACCTAGTAATGATGACTGCGATTGAATGCCTTGTAATCTAGGTTCGTAAGATGCCTTGGTGATGTAGAGCTATTAACAATGTAGACTCATAGTTGTGAATGTTGATCACTATGGCTTTAGAGAGAAGCTAATATGATTAACTAAGGATGCTAAGGCTTTACCAGTAAAATCTACATGTGAATAGAAGGCTAATGAATTGAATTATGATGAAAGAACTTTACCTACCTAATTCAACTTTGGAATCAAACATGGTAGGAATTAATAAAATCACTTAAGTCATGATGATATCCTTATCTAATGTATAATTCTAAACTTGATATTAGGCATGAAGATAGACTTAACATGAAAGAGTCCTCACATAGTAATGATTTTACGGTTAAAGGGTTTCTCTAACCTAATTGAACCTAATGCTATAAAGCCTTTATAACTAGGTCATGGATAGTGATAATTTATTCCTACATGGTCTACAGAGGTCTTAGCGTGAATTTGTTGTCAAGGACATCTTTCCATAAACTTCAGACAAAGTAGAGACTTAATGATTATCTTGTGGGATTGAGGCCTAGCAACGAGTGGATATTTAAATGAGATGGAGGTTCCCACCTAGTTGAGTTTGGGCTTTCATGGAGGTTCCCACCTAGTAGAGTTTGGGCTTCCAACATGGGATCTCTCACCTAGAAGGGTCCAGATTTCCTAAAGTGTGTTTTGTGAGGGGGAAGCCTTCACCTAGTGGAGTTTTGGGTTTCAAGTAGGAACCTTCATAACTCACAAGACCCAAATCAAATCCCCAATTTAGTCTTTTCTGTCACGACCCAAGCCTAGGGCCTAGCCGTGACATAGCGAAGTAGGAACCCGAAGGAACCCCAAACAAGCCTCTCAAACTTGTCATCACACTTCATCGATCGCGGAAGTACAATCAACATTAATTAACGGGAAATAGGGACTAAGGGCAAACCATTTCAAAAAGACATTATAGAACAAGAGTCAAGCTCATTTACAAAATACTTGTCCAACGCACACCTCTACATATATACATAGGATGGGGGCCATGACATACTACCGGCTCCCCTCATAGTCAAAATACAATTGCAAGCTAAAGTCTCAAAACATAGGAGTAGGAAACATAACATAGCCCTCGAATCATTGAGGACTCACCAATAAACTCGGATAAGCACCGTACTAGCCACGTGAATGGAGAGAAGGATCAAGAGTAGCTCCGGTCCCTACATGGTGACATCATGTAGGCAAAATATGCGTTAGTACTTGGAATGTACTAAGTATGCGGGGTGCAACACAACAATAGACAAGGACACAATCGAAATACAAGAAATAGTTTCATAGGCATTATGAATAACAATATGAGGATGCATGATCAAAGTGAAGTCAAAACATGTTTAAGTAAATCTATACTAATAGTAGATATCATATGTGTATGCATGATCCAACCAATCTATAACCCCAACTTAGGATGGGGGATGCCGTTCACACCCGGACACCCTGGTGGCAAGGTATAAACCCCTCACATGGTTGATGTTGGTCACACCCCAAGCATCCTAGGTGGTGAGATATAAACCTCTCACATGGTTGATGTTGGTCACACCCCAAGCATCCTAGGTGGTGAGATATAAACCTCTCACATGGTTGTCCGGTTCTTTTCCCCCGGACCGGGCATGGTCATGCAACACTTTATATAGGAAATTCCCATTAGGCTCTAATGCAATCTCACGTATGGAATGAACATATACACAAGCTTAGTTTGTCATCAACACATCTCTGGATTGCCATACATCTCATAACTCAAGCTTTAAAGCATCGATTCATCAATTCTCCATAGTTGGACATTTTGTCAAACACCTTGAAGGCATGTAATGGAATCAAAGAGCATGGAAAATAGGGTAGTAATTATGCAGCCAAACCAGTGAACAACCTACAACAACACCTTTTAACACCCACAATACCACATGAAAATCTCCACATCCATTCCAAATTTAGATTCAAGTTCTAGAGTCACAACATGCTCAAAACAATCACTTTTCATGTTTAAAATTCAATGTGCAGGAAATTATTACAAAGAACAAGACTAATTTATGAATCTTAACTTAAACCATGAATTAGTGAGTAGAATAGAGTCTAGGCACTATGGGTGGAAGGACCCATGAGTTCAACACCACATACCTTGAGTTCTTATGAAGGTCTTGAGAGTGTCTTCAATGGAAGCTTGGAACTTGGAGCAAGAGTCTCTTCAATCTTGAGGAAGGTTTTGGATTAGGGTTCTTGAGAGAACTTGAGAGAAAATGTGTCTAAGTATGGGAGAGGTGTTTTGGGAAATGTTTTAGAGATGGGAATTGAACTAATGGTATATAGGAAATAACATATGCCCTTTGGAAAAATGGTCCAACACTTAGAAAAAAAATGAGGCGGGTGAACAGTAAAAACGCTCACTGGAAGTTGCATTTCCTGACGGACAGATTTTATGAAAATGGGCATAACTTCTTCGTCCGAACTCCGAATGAGGTGAAACGAAGTGCGTTAGGTATCTAACTCAAAGGGATTTCCATGGATATGTTATGGGCCACCCAATTATTTGTGTGCTAGGAGATATGACGCTCCAAAGTAGACCCTCGAAAAAGGCTTCACTTGGAAATTTCGGATTTTGATACGGTTGCTCTAAAATTTGGGTTAGACCCATCTCCCTCTCAATTTGAACCCCTAAACAAGAATATAAAGTCGGATGTTCAAAAAACGAAACGGATTTTTTTTTTGATATAGCTAAACAAGTTTACGGTAACTTCCGAAGCACATTTTTAAGAACCTTTTTGGTCATTTCTTTTCTCAAATATTTATCTCTCTAGAAAACCCACGACTTTAACAAGAAGAAGAAGAAGGAGATTGAAGTTGGGGTCAAGAACAAAGAATCCATTGATGGAAGCTTGATTAGGGATTTGAATTAAGGTATGTTAGCTTATTTATCTATGGGTTCTTCTACCTATAGAGCCCACTAAGAAATTCCCCAATTGTGAAGACAAAAACCGAATTCTAGCTTGGGTTCTTCTTACATTGTGGGTACGATTTCGGTACAATTCAAATCTAGTGGATAATTCCTATTTATGATTGATTTAACTTTTGTAAGTGATGTTATGATGAATTCGTGTGATATCAATGGTAAACCCTAGTCTATTTGATGAATGTGATATTTTTTGGATTTATGCCATTAGAGGTGAAATTGAAGGTTCATAACTAATTTTCCTAAATCAATGGCATGTGTAGCAATTGTTAAAGGTTAGGGGCATATAATCATGAATTGAAATAGACCTTATTAAATATGATTCATCTTGACTTGTAAAGTTGAAATTGAACATTTAGGATTAATTATGGCTAGAATAACCTAGTAATGAAGAATGTGATTGAATGCCTTGTAATCTACGTTCATAAGATCTCTTTGTGATGTAGAGCTATTAAGAATGTAGAATCATAGTTGTGAATGTTGATCACTATGGCTTTAAAGAAAAGCTAATATGATTAACTAAGGATGCTAAGGCTTTAAGAGTAAAATCTAAATGTGAATAGAAGGCTAATGATTTGAATTGTGATGAAAGAACTTTACCTACCTAATTCAACTTAGGAATCAAAGATGGTAGGAATTAATAGAATCACTTAAGTCAAGATGATATCCATGTCTAGTGTAGAATTCTAAACTCGATATTAGGCAAGAAGATAGACTTAACATGAAAGAGTCATCACATAGTAATGGTTTTAAGGTTGAAGGGTTTCTCTTACCTTATTGAACCTAATGCTATAGAGCTTATATACCTAGGTCATGGATAGTGATAATTTGTTCACACATGGTCTAAAGAGGTATTAGCGTGTATTGGTTGTCAAGGACATCTTTCCATAAACTTGATTCAAAGTAGAGACTTAATGATTATCTTGTGGGATTGAGGCCTAGCACCGAGTGGATATTTAAATGATATGGAGGTTCCCACCTAGTTGAGCTTGGGCTTTCATGGAGGTTCCAACCTAGTTGAGTTTGGGCTTCCAACATGGGATCTCTCACGTAGAAGAGTCCGGATTTCCCAAATTGTGTCTCGTGAGAGGGAATCCTTCACCTAGTAGAGTTTTGGGTTTCTAGTAGGAATCTCTGTAACCCACAAGACGCAAATCAAATCCCCAAATTAATATTCTCACAAATATTTATCTCTCTAGAAAACCCACACCTTTAAGAAGAAGAAGAAAAAGAAGAAGGAGATTAAAGCTTGGGTCAAGAACAAAGACTCCATTGATTCAAGCTTTATTAGGTATTTGAATTATGATATGTTAGCTTATTCATCTATGGGTTCTTTCACCCATAGATCCCCCTTAGTAATCCACCAATTGTGAAGTAAAAAACCGAATTCTAGCTTGGCTTCTTCTTACATTGTGGGTAGGGTGTTGGTATAATTCCAATTTAGTGGATAATACCTTAATATGATTGATTTAAATTTGTAAGTGATATTATGATGAATTTGTGTGATATCTATGGTAAACCATAGTCTATTTGAAGAATGTGATATTTTGTGGGTTTATACCATTAGAGGTGAAATTGAAGGTTCATAACTAATCTTCCTAAATCAATGTCATGTGTAGTAATTGTTAAATGTTAGGGGCATATAATCATGAATTGAAATAGACCTTATTCAATATGATTGATCTTGACTTGTAAAGTTGAAATTGAACCTTTAGGATTAATTATGGCTAGAATACCCTAGTAATGAAAAATGTGATTGAATGCCTTGTAATCTAGGTTCATAACATGCCTTTGTGATGTAGAGCTATCAAGAATGTAGACTCATAGTTGTGAATGCTGATCACTATGGCTTTAGAGTGAAGCTAATTTGATTAAGTAAGGATGCTAAGGCTTTAAGAGTAAAATCTACATGTGAATAGAAGGCTAATGAATTGAATTGTGATGAAAGATCTTTACCTACCTAATTCACCTTAGGAAACAAAGATTGTAGGAATTAATAGAATCACTTAAGTCATGATAATATACTTGTCTAATGTAGAATTCTAAACTTGATATCAAGCATGGAGATAGACTTAACATTAAAGAGTCCTCACATAGTAATGGTTTTATGGTTGAAGGGTTTCTCTAACCTAATTGAACCTAATGCTATAAAGCCTTTATACCTAGGTCATGGATAGTGATAATTTTTTCACACATGGTCTAAAGAGGTCTTAGCGTGGATTTGTTGTCAAGGACATCTTTCCATAAACTTGAGTCAAAGTAGAGACTTAATGATTATTTTGTGGGATTGAGGCCTAGCACCGAGTGGATATTTAAATGAGATGGAGGTTCCCACCCTGTTGAGTTTGGGCTTTCATGGAGGTTCCCACCTAGTTGTGTTTGCGCTTTCATGGAGGTTCCCACCTAGTTGAGTTTGGGCTTCCAACATAGGATCTCTGACCTAGAAGGGTTCGGATTTCCCAAAGTGTGTCTCGCGAGAGGGAAACCTTCACCAAGTGGAGTTTTGGGTTTCTGGTAGGAATCACCGTAACCCAAAATCCCCAAATCAGTCTTTTCTCAGATATTTATCTCTCTGGAAAACCCACGACTTTAAGAAGAAGAAGAAGGAGATTGAATCTAGGGTCAAGAATAAAGACTCCATTGATGCAAGCTTGATAAGGGATTTAAATTAAGGTGTGTTAGCTTATTCATCTATGGGTTCTTCCACCTATAGAGCCCCCTTATAAATCCCCCAATTGTGAAGTCAAAAACTGAATTCTAGCTTGGGTTCTTCATACATTGTGGGTACGGTTTGGGTACAATTCCAATCTAGTGGATAATTCCTAATTATGATTGATTTAACTTTTGTAAGTGATATTTTGATGAATTCGTGTGATATCTATGGTAAACCCTAGTCTATTTGATGAAAGTGATATTTTGTGCGTTTATGCCATTAGAGGTGAAATTAAAGGTTCATAACTAATCTTCCTAAATCAATGGCATGTGCAGTAATTGTTAAAGGTTAGGGGCATATAGTCATGAATTGAAATAGATCTTATTAAATATGATTCATCTTGACTTTTAAATTTGAAATTGAACCTTTAGGATTAATTATGGCTAGAATAACCTAGTAATGAAGAATGTGATTGAATGCCTTGTAATTTAGGTTCATAAGATGCCTTTGTGATGTAGAGCTATCAAGAATGTAGACTCATAGTTGTGAATGTTGATCACTATGGCTTTAAAGTGAAGCTAATTTGATTAAGTAAGGATGCTAAGGCTTTAAGAGTAAAATCTACATGTGAATAGAAGGCAAATGATTTGAATTGTGATGAAAGAACTTTACCTACCTAATTCAACTTAGGAATCAAAGATGGTAGGAATTAATAGAATCACTTAAGTCAAGATGATATCCTTGTCTAATGTAGAATTCTAAACTTGATATTAGACAAGAAGATAGACTTAACACGAAAGAGTCCTCACGAAGTTATGGTTTTAAGGTTGAAGGGTTTCTCTTACCTCATTGAACCTAATGTTATAGAGCTTTTATACCTAGGTCATGGATAGTGATAATTTTTTCACACATGGTCTAAAGAGGTATTAGCGTGGTTTGGTTGTAAAGGACATCTTTCCATAAACTTGAGTCAAAGTAGAGACTTAATGATTATCTTGTGGGATCGAGGCCTAGCACCAAGTGGATATTTAAATGAGATGGAGGTTCCCACCTAGTTGAGTTTGGGCTTTCATGGAGGTTCCCACCTATTTGAGTTTGGGATTCCAACATGGGATCTCTCATCTAGAAGAATCTGGATTTCCCAAAGTGTGTCTCGTCAGATGGAAGCCTTCACCTAGTGGAGTTTTGGGTTTCTAGTAGCAATCTCCGTAACCCACAAGACCCAAATCAAATCCTCAAATTAGTCTTCTCTCAAATATTTATCTCTCTAGAAAACCCACGACTTTACAAAGAAGAAGAAGAAGAAGAAAAAGAAGGAGATTGAAGTTGGGGTCAAGAACAAAGACTCCATTGATGCGATTTGAATTAAGGTATGTTAGCTTATTGATATATGGGTTCTTCCACCCACAGTGCCCCCTTAGAAATCCCGCAATTGTGAAGTCAAAAACCGAATTCTAGCTTGGGTTCTTCTTACATTGTGGGGAGGGTTTGGGTATAATTCCAATATAGTGGATAATACCTAATTATGATTCATTTAACTTTTTTAACTCATATTAAGATGAACTTGTGTGATATCGATCGTAAACCCTAGTCTATTTGATTAATTTGGTATTTTGTGGGTTTATGCCATAAGAGGTGAAAATGAAGGATCATAAGTAATCTTCCTAAATCAATGTCATGTGTAGTAATTGTTAAAGGTTAGGGGGATATAATCATCAATTGAAATAGACCTTATTCAATATGATTGATGTTGACTTGTAAAGTTGAAATTGAACCCTTAGGATTAATTATGGCTAGAATAACCTAGTAATGAAGAATGTGATTGAATGCCTTGTAATCTAGGTTCATAAGATGCCTTTGTGATGTAGAGCTATCAAGAATGTAGACTCATAGTTGTGAATGTCGATCACTATGGCTTTAGAGTGAAGCTAAACTAATTAACTAAGGATGCTAAGGCTTTAAGAGTAAAATCTACATGTGAATAGAAGTCTAATGAATTGAATTGTTATGAAAGAACTTTACCTACCTAATTCACCTTAGGAATCAAAGATGGTAGGAATTAATAGAATCACTTAAGTCATGATGATATCGGTGTCTAATGTAGAATTCTAAACTTGATATTAGGCATGAAGGTAGACTTAACATGAAAGAGTCCTCACATTGTAATGGTTTTAAGGTTGAAGGGTTTCTCTTACCTAATTGAACCAAATGATATAGAGCCGTTATACCTAGGTCATGGATAGTGATAATTTGTTCACACATGGTCTAAAGAGGTATTAGCGTGGATTGGTTGTCAAAGACATCTTTCCATAAACTTGAGTCAAAGTAGATACTGAATGATTATCTTTTGGGATTGAGGCCCAGCACCGAGTTGATATTTAAATGATATGGAGGTTCCCACCTAGTTGAGTTTGGACTTTCATGGAGGTTCCCACCTAGTTGAATTTGGGCTTCCAACAAGGGATGTCTCATCTAGAAGAGTCCGAATTTCCCAAAGTGTGTCTCGTGAGATGGAAGCCTTCAACTAGTGGGGTTTTGGGTTTCTAGTAGCAATGTTCTTAACCCATAACTATATGCCCCATAGGAATGTTAGCTAGGGGATCCAACTAACCTAACAAATCGGTTCTACCTTCGGAAAATGGACCAACCCTTGATGGTGTGGGTAACACCTTGAGAGATCATATGATAGCTAATATGTTCTCATGTTGGTTAAGGATATATCCCAGTAAATAAGATTAGTAATGAACTAAGGGTATGCTCAATGTAACATCTCCTAGAGTTCAAATCTCATGGGCTAAGATTATTCTTAAGTAAGCATCCCCTAGAGTCCATCTCAAATAGTGGTCTAAGATTTGTGCTTGAAGAAGCATCTCCTAGGAGATCAAACTTAATGAACTAAGATTATGCATGTGAAGGCATCTCCTAGAGTTTAACCTTAGTGAACTGAGATTATGCTTTAAGTAGCATCTCCTAGAGTTCAAGCTTGGTGAAGTAAGATGTACTCAATGTAGTATATCATAGGGTTAGAAATAATGAGTAACTAAGATAGGCTTAGTGAAGTACCTCATATTGTTTAAGAGTATAAATGGACTTAGACATACTTAAGGTAGTATCTCATAGGATCCACGGATAATGAACCTAGATATGCTAAAAGAAGTATCTCATAGGGTTCAACCTAATAATAAACTAAAATATGCTTAAGAAAGTACCTCATAGTTTTCTAAGGTCTAAAGAGAAGGACTAGGTTCCAAACCAAGAAGCATGAAGTATGATGAACTAAAGGAGTACTTGGTATGAGTGGTAGTATGGGATGACCCTCACGCATTGCACAAGTATGACTAAAGGTAGCCTTATGAGTGTTGTCCTTCGTGAGTAATGTTTGATGAATTGTTGCTATAGTTGCCTTCCATGATAGAATAGACTTATGGTGATAGTTCCCTTGTCTACACGAAGTAAGCTAATAATGAGACCAAAGGAGGGTAAATATGACAAGGGTGACTTCAAGGTTATGCTTAGTGTGGAGGGTATTATGGGATGCCTTTCATGTATTGCACAAGTGTGCTTTGAGGTTACTTAGAAGTATGGTGCCCTTATGGTAGAAAGGCTGAACACTTGGCCATGTATATAGACTATGATTAAGATGACCAAAAAGGGATACTTGGCTTGGGTGGTATTTTGGGATGCTATTCATGCGTTGCACTTGTATGCTTTTGAGGTTACTTGAGAATGGTTCTATTATTGTATGGATGACTAAGAGTCAATTAATGCTTATATGAAGCTTAATTTGGAGGCTTTTCTTATTATGATGATATTGTCTCTTATGTTCATGGTTTATGTTTCGTGAAGTATTTCATATGATTTTGGATTATGTCGTATATTGACTAACCCTTGTCTTATACTCTTATGATTATGCTATCTAACATATTTTGTACATTTTGTACGAACTCATACTTTGCCTACATTCTAATCAAATGAAGGGTTTGGAGACTTGAGTGCTATCTAGCTAGGTTTCTAAGGAGCTAAGGAGTTGAAGATCTTGTTGAGTCCACATAGTTTCAAGGACAAAACCCACCATTTCCTTTATGTCTTTTTTTAATGTTTTGAGACTATTGTATGGGTTGTGCCCCAAGAGTTTATTCTAAAGATATATTAGATGGTTTGAGACAAATGTACAGAAAGACTTCAGCTTGTTTTTATGAGAATGACTTCGATTGCAAAATGTTTTAAATTTTCCTGTATTTTCTATTATCTTATGTTGTGATGTGCAAAGGGCTTGTATGAGACCCCTTCGGGGTCATCGTCATGTTACACCAAGGGTGTACCATTGGGTCGTGACATCAGTGTACTCTGCTTCTCTTTCACTTCAACTACTAATGAGGATGTTGTCGCATTATGCACAATAACCCCTTCGCTTGGAGTTTTAAGAAGGTGAACCCCCAAGCTAGTTGGCATAGATCCATAATTATTCCTTGTCTTTCCACAGATTGCCCATAAGTGCTTGCCATTATTTTACGGCTTGAAGCATCAGCTACTAGATTTGCTTTACCAAGATGATACAAGATATCAATGCCATAATCGTTTAATAGCTCCAGCCATTTTCGTGCGTCAGATTTAGGTCCTTTTTCTTAAAGATATATTTCAAAATCTTGTGATCAGTGTATATGTCAACATTAACTCCATACAAGTAGTGGCGCCATATCTTCAAAGCAAACAGAACTGTTGTTAGCTCTAGATCATGGGTTGGATAAATTTTCTCATGTGGCCGCAATAGCCTTGATGCATAAGCAATTACTTTTCCATGTTGCATCAATACACATCCTCACCCCACTCCCGAAGCATCACAATACACATCATACCCTTCCGTGCCCTCTGGAAGTACCAATATATATGTGGAGGTCAATTTATTCTTCAACTTTTGGAAGCTTCTTTCACACGCATCACTCTATTGAAACTTTTTTGCTGTTTGTTTTATCTTTGTTAAGGGTGCTGAAATGGAAGAAAACCGTTCAAAGAACCTCCCTATAATAACCTGTCATTCCAAGAAAACTACGAACCTCTGTAGGAGTTGTAGGTTTTGGCCAGTTCTTCACCGCTTCAATCTTTTAGTTATCAACCCTAATTCCTTCATCAGATACAATTGACCTAAGAATGCCACATATTTCAACCAAAACTCACATATAGAGAACTTTGCATACAACTTATGATCACGAAGAATTTGTAAAATATGCTGCAAGTGATTATCATGGTTATCTTCCGATCTTGAATACACCAAAATGTCATATATGAATATTATTATGAACACCCTATTCATCAAATCCATAAAAGTTGCTGTTGCATTTTTTAGCCCGAATGGCATGACTAAAAACTCAAAATGACCATACCATGTTCGAAAATCTATCTTGGGTGTATCATTGTCTTTGAAACTCACTTGGTGATAACCCGACCTCAGGTCGATCTTTGAAAAATACTTAGCACCTTGTAACTGATCAAACGAATCATCAATTCTAGGGAGACGATATTTGTTCTTAATCGTTACCTTATTCAACTGCCAGTAGTCGATACACATTTTTAGCGAGCCATCTTTCTTGCATACAAATAAAACTAGTGCTCCCCATGGGGACATCCTTTATGAATCCTTTTTCTAATAAGTCTTTTAAATTCTCCTTCAACTCCCCTATTTTGCCGGGGTCATTCTATACAGAGGAATGGAGAGAGGTTGAGTATTTGGAATCATATCAATACAAAACTCTACTTCTTGTTGTGGAGATAAACCTGGAAGATCTTTAGGAAATACATCGGGAAATTCATTTACCACTGTAATGGATTGAAGGGTTGGTGGTTCTACATCTATATTTTTCACCCTCACTAGATGACATATATATCCTTTGTACATAATCTTCTTTGCCTTAAGATAAGAAATAAATTTACCTCTTGGTGCCCCAATATTACCTTTCCGTTCCAGGGCTTCCTCTTTTGGAAAATGGAAATGCACCATCTTAATTTGGCAATATACTGTGGCATAACAAGAAGCTAACCAATCCATACCAATTATAACATCAAAATCTAACATTTATAGCTCAACAAGGTCAGCCAATGTATCACGATCACAAACAGTTACAATGCAAATATAATAAACCCTTCTAGCTTTAATAGACTAACCAATCGGTGTAGACACTTCAAATGGCTTCACTAGTAATTATGGTGTTCTTATGAACATTCCAGCAATAAATGGATTAACATATGATAGTGTATACTATAGAGCAATTAATGCATATAAAATATGTGAAAAGTTGGACAATGTTCTTATAACTAAATCCAGCAAGGTTACCAAATTTTGTCGATCCCCTAAAGCATATGTGTGATTCTGACCTCCACTAGTAGTAGCTACTCCCCTAGCTCCTCTACCACGACCTATAGGCATCTGTAGTCCCCTATCTAATGAAGGTGTTGATGAGGACAATGCATCAACTGATCTAGTAGATTGTGCAACACCACTCATGCCCCTATGAGGGCAGTTTCTCATTGTATGCCACGGTGTACCACACCAAAAACAAACATCTGTCCCAAACCTACATGCAACTAGATAATTACTTCCACATTGTTTACAAGGTTGTCGATGAGGCCTTGATTGGCTTGTACTTCCCTGCTCTTGATGACCCGCTATCTGTGAACCTTGGCTTTCACTTCTTTGATCAAATTGATTGACTCTAAGCCCTTGAAATCGTGGTGGAGCACTAGTTGTACAGTAGACAGATGATGGCCTAGGCGGTTTATTAAAGAACCAAGGCCTAAACTCACCTTGTGATGGTGTAAACTTCCCCATGGATCTGGCCTTTTAGAATGCCCTATTTCCAACTCTTGTGTCCTTCTTCTTTGCCTTTGATACTCCAACTTTTGCGCAAAAGCTTGCATCCTTGGTATATCCATATCTTTAATCAACGAAGAAATGTTACACTCTCTAACCATATATGAATCTAATCTATCAAAATATAGATGAACTCTATTCTCCATAGTAGCTACTACATTAGGAGTATACCTGGCCAAGGAATTAAATTTGAGACTATACTCCCTCATGCTCATACTTCCTTGGTGGTGATTTAAGAAGTGATCCGTACGGGCCTCTCGGATCTTCAACGGCAGATAATGGTCAATGAATGCCTTTTTGAACTCTTTCCACATAGATGAAGGTGAATTTATTCCCCTAGATTGCTTCCAAGCATCATACCACAATATAGCCATACCCTTTAATCTATTTACTACTAGGTCAAGTTCTTCTTTACCACTTACATGCATAACATCCAAACTGTGTTGGATCTGATCTATAAAGTCTTACAGATCTTCATTACTATCTGACCTGGTGAATGATAGAGGGTCCAAATTAAAAAGAATCAAGTATTCGCGTGCCAACTACTCTATCTACACCACTAGTGCCTGCAACTGGACCTTCTTCCCTTTGGCCGTGGCCAGCAACTATACAAGTCTATAATTGGACTGCATTCTTTAAATCTTGCTCTGTATGATTAACAATGAGTTCTTGAGGTGCAGCTTCCCTCCTTAGATCTTTTGGAGATGGAGGGATCGGTGAAGTCTGTGATAGATACTCATCTTGAGCCTCACTTTGAACAACTTCACTAGGTGGTGGTTGGTAGGTCCCTTCTTGGGTAGCCACATCCCCTCGCTTACCAGTACTTTTACTCCTTTTTGTAACCGGCATCTTTTCTACAATAAAACAATTTAGAAGTTAGATACGATTCACCTACAACATTGGATTCGCACGATCAAAGAAATGAAAGAAAAATAAACAACTCCTACATGTCCCGTAGCCCTCTTGTTTATAAATGTTGTGCACAACATATCCATAAGCAAGACTCTATAGAGACACGGCTTTGTAGATTCTATAGGATTGCCTGCTCTGATACCACTTTTGTCATCCCTTAAATCCCATTAACACGGATAGGTACCTGATGCCCTAAAGGCCTGAGAGAACTGAGATGTAACATGTGCTTACTATGCATATAACTATGACAATCATAAAGTTGTGACAAGTTCACATGGGATACAGTGAGACGAACCAACATAAGTAGATACAAAACTTATATAAAAGACTTGGTTGTTGAGGCCACAACTTGTTAAGAGCCAAGAAGCAAGTGAACTATATTCATTAGTCTATAAAGCATCTAAAAGATAGAAAACATTAGATTAGGGTGGGACAAGGCCCTGCCTTACCCTTAACTATCATACAATAATAAAGTAGGTGCCAAAAACTCGATAAGACCCTAATTAACCTGGAGCTTCACCAATAGCAGTTGAGTACTTGTGCTCCTACTAAAGAGGTCTACTAGCTGGAGTACATGTGTCTGCAACAAGAAATACAGTGTCCTCGTAAGGGACATCAATACGAAAATATATACTAAATATGTAAGGAAATAGCATGTGTAAAACAGGGGCTTTAATGAATTCAAGTATTAATATATAAATCCATAGATCAGAAAAGAAGACCACCTTTGTTTACTCTTATGGGATCATGTATGTCACATTTGTTTCTTTACTTTTCTATGCGTTATAAAATTTGTAAGACATGTGATACAAATGACCAGCTGATCAGTGATAGAAGAGGATGACCCATGCTAGGCATTTTAACCCCTGTGATGCGGCCCTTATTATTACACAAATTGGGATCGGCCATGCTAGGCTTTTGCCTCTGAGCTGCCACCCTTCTATACGAATTGGGATCGACCCATGCTAGGCATTTTCCCTAGGTTGCCACCCTTAACTATACAGATTACTTCACTTATTCACAGCACAATCGGCAAAATATAGGTTTACCTGCTTTGGGGTTCGTTTGAAGTTTAAAATGCAGTCGTTTGGCCCTAGGGACAAACTCGCTCCATTACTAAGGTCTTAACAGACGTCTATAAAAAATTTGACCATTTTTTTTAATTCGTGATCACAAAAAATCCATGGACTATAGCACACGATAATCGATAAAATCTTGGTTTACCTTCTTTGAAGCTCGTTTGAATTTGAAAATGCGGTTGTTTTACCCTAGGGACGAACTAGCTACATAACTCTGGTCGTAACATGCGTCCATGAAAAATTACGACCATTTTTTATTTTGAATTCGGGATCACAAGAATTCCATGGACTATGGACCACAAAAATTGGCAAAATTTGTGTTTACCTGCTTTGGGGTTCGTCTGAACTTAAAAATGTGATTATTTGCCCTTGGGGACGAACAGGATCCATCACTAATGTCTTAACGGATGTCCATGAAAATTTTGGGACTTTTTTTATTGGAATTTGGGATAAAAAAAAATTAATGAACTATAGCACACGAAAATTGGCAAAATATGGGTTTACCTTCTTTAGGGTTCGTTTGAACTTGAAAATGTGGTTGTTTGCCCTTGGGGATGAACAGGCTCCATTACTAACGTCATAACAGATGTCCATGAAAAATTTTGGCCATTTTTTTTGGAATTCAAGATCTCAAAAAATCCATGGACTATAGCACATGAAAATGGGCAAAATTTGGGTTTACCTAATTTGGGGCTCGTTTGAACTTGAAAATGCGGTCGTTTACCCCTTGGGACGAACTGGCTCCATTACTAAGGTCTTAATGGACATCCTAGAAAAAATTTGGCCATTTTTTTGGACTTCATGATCACAAAAAATGCATGGAGTAAGGCACACAAAAATCGAAAAACTCTGTGTTTACCTGCTTTGGGACACGTTTGAACTTGAAAATGCGGCCGTTTGTTCCTGGAGACAAACTTGCTCCATTATTAATGTCTTAACGGACCTCCATGGAAAATTTCGGCAATTTATTTTGGAATTCGGGATCACAAAAAATCCATAAACTATAACTTACGAAAATCGGCATAATCTGGGGTTACCTACTTTGGGGCCTGTTTGAAATTGAAAACGCAGTCGTTTACCCCTAGGGAAGAACTGGCTCCAATATTAAGGTGTTAACGGTATTAAGGTGTTAACGGACGGTCATGAAAATTTTCGGCCACAATTTCATGAAATTTGGAATCATAAAAAATCCATGGACCATAGCACACGAAAATTGGTAAATTCTGGGTTTAACTGCTTTGGGACTCCTTTGAACTTGAAAATGCAGCCTTTTTCCACTAGGGACAAAGTGGATCCATTAATAAGGTCTTAACGGACGTTGATGAAAAATTTCGTCCATTTTTTTTGGAATTCGAGGTCACAAAATACCCATGGACTAATTCACACGAAAATTGGCAAAATCTAGGTTTACCTGCTTTGGGCTCGTTTGTGCTTGGAAATGCGGTTGTTTACCCCTGAGTACAAACTAGCTCCATTACTAAGTTCTTAATGGACGTCCATGAAAAATTTCAGCCATTTATTTTTTGGAATTCGAGATTACAAAAGTCCATGGACTATAGGATACAAAAACCAGCAAACTCTAGGTTTACATACTTTGGGCTCGTCAGAAATTTAAAATGTGGTTGTTTGCCCCAGTGGACGACTAGCTCCATTACTAAAGAAAGTCTTAACGGACGTGCATCAATAATTTCGACCATTTTTTTAATTCAGGATCACAAAAAATCCATAAGAAAATCAACAAAATCTGGGTTTAACTACTTTGGGGATCGTATGAACTTGAAAATGCGGTCGTTTTCCCTGGGATGAACTATCCTAGTTACTAAGGTCTTAACATACGTACATTAAAAATTTTGGCTATTTTTTTTCTAATTCGGGATCACAAAAAATTCATGGACTATAGCACATGAAAATTAGCAAAATCTGTGTCTACCTGCTTTGGGGCTCGTTTGAACTTAAAAATGCGGTCGTTACCCCTAGGTACAAACTTGTTTCATTATTCACGGACGTACATGAAAAATTTTGGCCATTTTTTTCGAATTTGGGATCACAAAAGATCTCATGAACTATAGTACACGAAAATCGGTAAAATATGGGTTTACCTGCCTTGGGGCTCATTTGAACTTGAAAATGCGGTCGTTTTCCCCTAGGAATGAAATAGCTCCATTACTATGGTCTTAACGGACGTGAATTAAAAATTTTGGCAATTCTTTTTCTGGAATTTGGGATCACTTAAAATCCATGGACTATAGCATACTTAAATCGACAAATATGGGTTTACCTACTTTGGGGATCGTTTGTACATGAAAATGCGGCCGTTTGACCAGGGGACGAACTGACACCATTACTAAGGTCTTAACAGACGTCCATGAAAAATTTTGGCCATTATTTTTTGGAATTCGGGATTACAAAAAATCCATGAACTATAGCACACGAAAATCGATAAAATCTTGGTTTAACTGCTTCGGGGCTCATTTGAAATTGAAAATGCGGCTGTTTTCCAATAAGAACAAACCATTACCTAGTCCTTAACGGACGCCCTTGAAAAAATTTGGCCATTTTAAAGGAAATTGGGATCATAAAAAATCAAAGGACTATAGCACCTCAAAATCGGCAAAATCTGGGTTTACATACTTTGGGGCTCGTTTGAGCTTTAAATTGCGGTTGTTTTCCCCTAGGGACGAACTAGTTCCATTTCCCAGGTCTTAATGGACATCCACAAAAAATTTGTGCAATTTTTTTTGGAATTCGGGATCACAAAAATCCATGAACTGTAGCACACGAAAATTGGCAAAATCTAGGTTTACCTAATTTGGGGTTTGTTTGAACTTGAAAATATGGTCGTTTACCCCAAGGGACGAACTGGTTCCATTACTAAGGTCTTAACGGACGTCCATGAAAAATTTTGCCTATTTTTTTTGAATTCGTTATCACAAAAAATCCATAGACTATAGCACACGAAAATCGGTAAAATATGGGTTTCCTTGCTTCAGGGCTCGTTTGAACTTGAAAATGCAGTTGTTTGCCCTTGGGGATGAACTAGCTCCATTACTAAGGTCTTAACTCACGTCCATGAAAATTTTCGGCCATATTTTTATAAATTGGGGATCATTAAAAATAGATGGACGATAGCACACGAAAATTGGTAAAATCTGGGTTTACTTGCTTTGGGCTCGTTTGAACTTGAAAATGCGACCGTTTGAACTTTAAAATGCAGCCATTTGCCCATGGGGACTAACTGGAACCATTAATAGGTCTCTACGGACGTCGAAGAAATATTTTGGTCATTTTTTTTGTCATTAGGGCTCGCGAAAAATTCATGGACTATAGCCACGAATTCCGGCAAAATCTGAGTTTACCTACTTTGGGTATCGTTTGAACTTAAAAATGCGGTCGTTTTCCCCTGAAGATGAACTGGCTCCATTATTAAGGTCTTAACAGTTGTCCATAAAAAATTTTGGCCATTTTTTTTGTAATTTGGTATTACAAAAAATCCATAGACTGTAGCACACAAAATTCGGTAATATCTGGGTTTACCTGCTTTGTGGCTAGTTTGAACTTGAAAATGCGGTCGTTTCCCTAGTGGGACGAACTGGCACCATTACTAAAGTCTTAACGGATGTTCATGAAAAAATTTGGCCATTTCTTTTTAGAAAATTCACGATCACAAATAATGCATGGACTAAAGCACATGGAAATCGGCAAAATCTGTGTGTACCTTCTTTGGGGTTCGATTGACATTGAAAATACGATCATTTTTCCTGGAGAGAAACTGGCTCCATTACAAAGGTCTTAATGGGCGTCCGTGAAAAATTTTGCCCATTTTTTTTGGAATTCGTGTTTAAAAAAAATCCTGGAACTATAGCACACGAAAATCGACATAGTCTGGGGTTACCTACTTTGGGTCTTGTTTGAACTTAAAAATGCGGTCGTTTACCCCTAGGGATGTACTGGCTCCATTACTAAGGTCTTAACGGACATCCATCAAAAATTTCGGCCATATTTTCATGGAATTTGGGATCACAAAAATTCCATGGACACACACGAAAATCAGAAAAAATCTGGGTTCAAGTGCTTTGGGGCTCCTTTGAACTTGTAAATGAGGTCGTTTACCCCTATGGAAGAAGTGGATCCATTACTAAAGTCTTAATGGACGTCCACCAAATATTTCGGCCATTTGTTTTTAAAATTCGAGATCACAACAAATTCATTGACTAATTCACGTGAAAATTGGCAAAATCGAGGTTGAACTGCTTTGGGCTCGTTTGAAATTTAAAATCCGGTTGTTTGCCCTTGGGGATGACTAGCTCCATTACTAAGGTCTTAACCGATGTCCATCAATAATTTCGACCATTTTTTTTGGGAATTAAGGATCACAAAAATTCCACACGAAAATCAGCAAAATCAGGATATACCTTCTTTGGGGTTCGTTTGAAATTGAAAATGCGGTCGTTTTCCACTGGGATGAACTGGCTCCATTACTAAGGTCTTACCATAAATCATTTAAAAAATTCAGCCATTTCTTTTTGTATTTCGGGATCACAAAAAATTCATGGACTATAGCACACGAAAATCACAAAAATCTATGTTTACCTTCTTTGGGGCTCGTTTGAACTTGAAAATGCGGTCATTTTCCTCCGGGGACGAACTTGATTCATTATTATCGGATGCCCATGAAAAATTTCAGCCATTCTTTTTGGAATTCAGGATGACAAAATATCCATGGACTATAGCACACGAAAATCGATCATATCATGGTTTACCTGCTTTGGGGGTGTTTTCCCCTAGTAATGAAATATCTTCATTACTAGGGTCTTAACGGATGTCCATGAAAAATTTAGGCAATTTTTTTTTTGGAATTCGGGATGACTAAAAATCAATGGAGTATAGCATACTAAAATCAGCAAATTTGGGTTCACATACTTTGGGGCTAGTTTGAACTTGAAAATGCGGCAGTTTGCCCTTAGGGACGAACTGACTCCCGTACTAAGGTCTTACCAGGCATCCATGAAAAAATTTTGGCCATTTTTTTTTAATTCGAGATTACAAAAAATCCATGGACTATAACACATGAAAATTAGTAATATCTGAGTTTAACTGCTTCGGGCCTCGTTTGAACTTGAAAATATAGTCGTTTTCCCCTGGGGATAAACTACCTCCATTACTAATGTGTTAACGGACTTTCATGAAAAAATTCGGTAATTTCTTTTGGAATTTGGGATCACAAAAAATTCATGGACTATAGTGCACGAAAATTGGCATAATCAGGGTTTACCCACTTTGGGGCTCGTCTGAACTTGAAAATATGGTCGTTTTCCCCTAGGGATTAACAGGCTCCATTACTAAGGTCATAATGGATGTCCATCAAAAATTCCGGCCATATTTTTTTGAATTATGGATCACAAAAAATCTGTGTAATATGCACACGAAAATTGACAAAATCTGGGTTTATCTTCTTTGGGATCGTTTGAACATGAAAATGTGGTGTTTTCTCCTAGGGATGAACTGGCTCCTTTACTAAGGTCTGAATGAACGTTCATGATAAATTTCGGCCATTTTTTTTTGTAATTTAGGATCACAAACAATCTGTGGACATAGCATACAAAAATTGGAAAAATCTAGGTTTACTTGCTTTGGAGCTCATTTGAACTTGAAAATGCGGTCGTTTTCCCTTCGAGACAAACTGGCTCCGTTACTACGGTTATAAGGGACGTTTATGAAAACTTTGGACTTTTTTTTTGGAATTCAAAATGACAAAAAATCCATAAACGATAACACACAAAAATTGGTAAAATCTAAGTTTACCTTCTTTGGGGCTCATTTGATCTTGAAAATGCGGCCGTTTGCCCCTAGGGACGAACAGACTCTATTACTCGGGTCTTAACGGACGTTCATGAAAAAATTTGGTCATTTATTTTTTGGAATTCGGGATCATGGCGAATCCATTGATTATAGCACACAACAACTAGCGAAATTTGGGTTTACCTGCTTTGGGGACGAACTGGCTCCATTACTAAGGTCTTAACGGACGTCCATGATAAGACTCAGCCTTTTTTTTAAATTCGGGATAATAAAAAATCCATGGACTATAATAACACACGAAAATCGACAAAATCTAGGAGTACTTTATGAGACTATCCTTACAATAGACCCAACTTTCATTCATTAGCATTAACTCCCATTCTTTTCATTCATTCATTCATTCTTCACTAGGTGTGAGAGTAGGTAAACATAGTCTATCCTAGCCTCACCTTCATTGTAAGTCATTCAAAGAAGACAACAACCAAGCATAACACATAAAGTCTCTACACAAGGTCACCTTTCATGCTCTTAGACCATACACAAATTCACATACTATCACATTACCTTCGCAAATGAATATTACTCAAAACAACAATCATCCAACTTTGCCTACAAGGCAATAATCACAACATGCTTATAAAGTAAAACACCTCCCCACTTTCAGAGGGATCAAACCTTACAATTCTAACATCTACAATATATATATATATATATATATATATATATATATATAATACTAGAATCAATAATTGCCCATCATCATCATAAACCCGAGGTCACAATGGCCCATTCAAGACCAACATCCAACATAACACAATTGACCAGCAATTCCTCATAATTCAATATAGAACAATACATAAATCAATAGCCCATAACAATGTACACATTAATATCACATTATTATCTCATAATCAATAGACCCACTTTAGACCCAAAAATAATGATTTCAAGATATGCATGGGTTCATGGAGTTTTTGATCTTAAAACCATCAATATTAACATAAATCATCATTTGAAATACTTTCATACAAGAACCCAAGCTTAGAATTGAAATTGGCGTTTTTAGTGTCTTTGAAATCACTTTGATTTGGCTCTTTGATTGAAATGAGAATCAAAGATTAAATCCCCATACCTTTGTGATTAATTTCCTTAGGAATTTGAAGGAGAAATCAGTCCCATCCCCTAGCTAGAAGCTTCATCAATGTCTTCCATGGAGTTCTAGAGAGAGAATTTACTTGAGAGGGAAGGTTCAATTTGGAATAATGATGTCTAATTCAAGGTCTTGGGGTTTTAACCTACTTAAAATACCCTAAAATAGGTAGAATAACCGTTTATAATAATTCCCCAAAGTACCCTAACCATCCCTCACTTAGTTGGACCTTTTAAACAAGACAAACTTGAGTTTTATTTTCGCAAATTTCGTTGGGGCATAGGTTCGCGACGCGGAGGTGTTCCCACAAGTTTTTGGAAATTAAATTTCGAGAGAGTAGATTGTGCAGTGTCTCCGCGACACGGACCAAAATTTAGGCCTTTGGTGGAGCTAGTCCGCGGCACGGACATGCTCCCTCCATGAGAATTTTGCAAAAGGCAGCTTGTTTGGCCAAGGTTGGGATCCTCCTCGGGGTCCCTTAGGGTGTCCCCGGGGTGTCGTACTCGAATGGTTTGACCCTAAAAATATTTATTAAGACACTAGAGTCACCTACACTGATTTTAGACTCCAAACAACACATAAAAACACGAACAACATACTAGAACACACCAACACATAAAAGACTAGTTTTCGAACGTCTTGGTCGTCCCTTCACGTTTGACTTCCAAACTCTTTAAAATGACCTATAAACTCATTTTCAAAAATTTATACAAATTTATCAACTACTAACACGCATGTGAAGCTCTAATTATCCTATTTCAGTTTGAGGGGTGCTAAAATATACCCCGCTTGGGAACATTAATCCTCGAATGACACTTCAAACATTATAGAGTAAAGACTCTAGGACTAGCACCCCACAACAAGAATGTAATATCATTACTACAACACACATCAAGGAGGAAACATCAACTCCACATATAAAGCATTACAACAAGACTTTCATACAATTCAAGGAAGTAGGAATAACATCTACCACTCAATATGCACAAAACTCTACCATTTCTCATTTCTTTGGAGGAACTTCCTTCTCCATAGCATATCATGCTCATTACAACATTTATAGGCTCACCATACTATTTCTCTCAAAAGCATAATCATGCAACATCAAGATCACATCAAGGCATGCTCAACTAGGCAACTCATGGAGCAATTTAAACAATTCTTCATAAACAAAAGCTCATCATTTCATATCATTTAATGAGAACTACCTTCTCCATACATCATGATGCACACTACATGATTTTCATTTCCAACATGGAGGAACTACCTTGTCTAATTTTCGGACATACTCATCATTCATCATAAGGCCCGATATGCAATAACTTTCAAAGCACACATAGGCATGATCAACATTTCAACTCATGAGGCAAATAAAGCAAATCATATTAACTACACAATAATCATGAGAAATATAGATCAACTACTAACCTTATCAATTAATCATAATGTCATTAAGAGGATGCATAACATAATATCCTCTAGGACATGCACAACATAAGGAGATCATGCAACTCATAATCATATCCAACACACCAAAACATGAACAAGCTACTAGGAACTCTTGGTTTCAAGCTTGAATAAGAATAGAAGGAAAAGATAAGGATATCAACAACATTACTACTCAACTCATCATCCCCCACTTAGGGTAAACGCATTTAGGAGCACATTATCCCCCACTTGGGGTGAGCCAAATCAACTCTTCACCACTTCATACCCTTAAATTCTAAAGTCGGAGCAAGTCAAGACTAAACCTTCAAACTCCTTTCATAAAATGATTCTACATTATTGAGGGTCTTACCTCTATCCTCCAAGAAATGAGTTTACTCACTCAACATCATTTGGTACGACCGAAGCACCACTACTCATAAAATTTTTATCCTTTCACAATTACTTTGCTAGGTAGTCACACCATCTTCCCCTCTTAGGAGCAAGCCTACACAAGGACTTCAATCTATAGCAAGATAACTACAAATCATTAACCACAAAAAGCAACTTCCCACTATGATACTTCAAATCACATAAGTCACACATAGCCACAATTGGCATCACAACACAATCTTCCAAAACTACTTTCACGTAATTTCATCTAGTCATAAACCATAATAAACATCAAAACTCACCTTTTACTCCCTCAATCCTTGAAACATCACCCTTTCCAAGTAATCACATCTAGTAGACCACTGGACAAGGGAATAAAGAGAGAGATCATATGGAGTTAAGCTCCATGTCACAACACAAGAGTAATGAAGAAAGTGAAACTTCTATCGTTCTATAGCCTCTTGCTCATAAATGTGTTGCGACTCACACCTATGTACATGACTTACTAGACGTGGCTTTTGAGACTTTCAACCTAAAAGTAATCTTTAAAACCTTTTGCTTTGATACCATGTTTGTAACGACCCGAGAGCACCCCCTAGCCATTACATGCGTATTCGACCACTCGGAGGTCTTTGACAAGCCTTAGCATTTATTCATCACACATATCATAAAAATCACTAAGAATTTAAAACTTTTATTCAATAAAACCATAAGACTTCCAAAATCATCAACATTTGAAAACATCAATACGCAAGCGGAACTACTAAGTTTTTTTAGCCAATCTTAGACAAGAACTTAAAACGTACTAAGGGACACAACCCTTTACAAATGAAATGAAATTGAACTGTCTATTACAATGACTAAGAAACTTCTAAACATAGTCCTCAAATCTTGAGGACATACCAAAGACTTGGAAGAATGAAGCAATCCAAGCAACTCCAAAACACAATCTCCTCCTAGTTACCACAACCTACAATTGTAGTAAAATAGAAGAAAGGGGTTAGTACAACACACGTACTAAGTATGAGCATATGCAAAACATGCTATAAAGGACATTTGTTTGGAAGTTATGCTTTCATGCCATTTTGATAAAATGTCATGAACATCAACATAATAGGCACCTTACAAGTCACAACCAACAATACAAAGTCATATGCTTCACAATACGTCATAAACATACATAACCCATTTACCTTTACCTTCTTGCCTTGGACCTCCACCCCAAGTAACCCTTAAACAATACCTTTGTGCAATGTACGGGCAATGTCCCATACAATCATCCACACTAAGGCACCACCTTAAGGTCACACAAAGTGCACTTACCATGGATACCTCAACCTTCACTCACCTAAGTAAGACATGGTGAACCAGCCCATACTACCTCTCCATACCACACCCAAGTGATCCTTAAGGCTACACAAGACAAGCACCATTCACATTTCAACATAAATCGTCCATTCAACTTAATGCATTTAGGCAACTTCATTCACTAATGACATAAGATCATCACATACATTCAATTCAACATAAGCGCTTAAATTCAATTCATTATGAATTACCTTCACATTAGCATGCTCAAAGACCAACACTTTCATTAATTGGCCCAATAAGACTCATTCATTCATTTTCATTATTAAGACACACCAAGATCTCCCCTAAATGTCTACTAGTGCAATGTCTAGATGATATCCCATTCCACCACCTATCCTAAGTAGTACACCCTTAAGAGACCCTAGTTCATTCATTCATTAATGTGGGCGAAGAGACTTAACCGACATAGACCATGGAGCTTGAAATGGAATCCCGGTAGTACCCTTACCGGATGAGGGATCCCCACTTTCCTAAGGTAGGGTCATTCTTTTATTCTTAACGTGGTAGAGAACCCTAGCTAGTCCAATGTGGGAACATAGTTATGGGACAAAATGATTGCTTATAAGTACCCACATATCAACTAACAAAGGGGCACCCATCTTAAGGGTTGCTACTAAATACTCACATCTCAACTAACGAAGGAGCACCCACCTATCCTCATATCCTCTCGGTGCTAGACATTAATCCCTCACGGAGTTTGGACATTCATTCATTTAGGGATAAGGATTGCTACTAAGTACTCTCTTCTCAACTCATGAAGGAGTACTCATCCTAACCCACATTCATTAATTTAGGGATAAGGATTGCAACTAGGTACTCTCATCTCAACTCACGAAGGAGTACTCATCCTAACTCACATTCATTCATTTAGGAAGCTCTTGGATTCAAAGATGAGAAAATCTTTCAACTAGGAACCCCATTCATTCAAAGGAGTACTTTATGAGACTATCCTTACAATAGACCCAACTTTCATTCATTAGCATTAACTCCCATTCTTTTCATTCATTCTTCACTTGGTATGAGAGTAGGTAAACATAGTCTATCGTAGCCTCACCTTCATTATAAGTCATTCAAAGAAGACAACAACCAAGCATAACACATAAAGTCTCTACACAAGGTCACCATTCATACTCTTAGACCATACACAAATTCACATCATATCACATTACCTTCACATAATCAACATTACTCAAAACAACAATCATAAGTCCTACTGGGAAATGATCACAACATGCTTATAAAGTAAACAGCTCCCCACTTTCAAAGGGATCAAACCTTACAATTCTAACATCTAAAACATATATATATACATAAGTATATATAATACTAGTATCAATAATTGCCCATCATCATCATAAACCTTAGGTCAAAATTGCCCATTCAAGACCAACATCCAATATAACACAATTGACCATCAATTCCTCATAATTCAATATAGAACAATACATAAATCAATAGCCCACATAATCTACACATTAATATCACTTTATTAGCTCATAATCAATAGACCCACTTTAGACCCAAAAATTAAGATTTCAAGATATGCAAGGGTTCATGGAGGTTTTGATCTTAAACCCATCAATACTAACATAAATCATCATTTGAAATACTTTCATGCAAGAACCCTAGCTTAGAATTGAAATTGTTGTTTTTAGTGTCTTCGAAATAACTTAAATTTGGCTCTTTGATTGAAAGGAGAATCAAAGATAAAATCCCCATACCTTTGTGATTAATTTCCTTAGGAATTTGAAGGAGAAATTAGTAGGAACCCATCCCCTAGCTTGAAGCTTCATCAATGTCTTCCATGGAGTTCTAGAGAGAGAATTTATTTGAGAGGAAAGGTTCAATTTGGAATAATGAGGTCTAATTCTAGGTCTTGGGGTTTTAACCTACTAAAAATAACCTAAAGTAGGTAGAATAACCGTTTAAAATAATTCCCCAGAGTACCCAAACCATCTCTCACATAGAAACCTTTCAAACAAGTTAAACTTGACTTTTATTTTCGCATATTTCGTCGGGGCATAGGTCCACGACGCGGAGTTGTTCCCCTTAGTTTCTGGAAATTAAATTTTGAGACACTAGAGTCCGCGGTGTCTCCGCGACACGGACCAAAATTTAGGCCTTTGGTGGAGCTAGTCCGCGATGCGGACATGCTCCCTCCCTGAGAATTTTGCAAAAGGCCGCTTGTTTGGCCGAGGTTGGGGTCCTCCTCGGGTTCCCTTAGGGTGGTCCCGGGGAGTCATACTCGAACGGTTTGACCCTAAAAACATTTACTGAGATACTAGGGTCACCTCCACTACTTTTAGACTCCAAATAACACTTAAAAACATGAACAACATACTAGAACACACCAACACGTAAAAGACTAGTTTTCGAACGTCTTGGTGGTCTCTTAATATTTGACTTCCAAACTCTTTAAAATGACCTATAAACTCATTTTCAAACATTTATACAAGTTTATCAACTACTAACACTCATGTGAAGCTCTAATTATCCTATTTCATTTTGAGGGGTGTTACAATATCGCCCATTTCGAAACATTCGTCCTCGAATGACACTTCAAACATTATAGAGCAAAGACTCTAGGACTAGCAGCCCACAACAAGAATGTAATATCATTACTACAACACACATCAAGGAGGAAACATCAACTCCACATATAAATCTTTACAACAAGACTTTCATGTAATTCAAGGAAGTAGGAATAACATCTACCACTCATTATGCACAAAACTCTACCATTTCTCATTCTTTGAAGGAACTTCCTTCTACATAGCATATCATGATAATTACAACATTTATAGGCTCATCATATTATTTCTCTCAAGAGCATAATCATGCAACATCAAGATCACATCAAGGCATGCCCAACTAGGCAACTCATGGAGCAATTTAAACAATTTTTCATAACCAAAAGCTCGTCATTTCATATCATATAAGGAGGAACTACCTTCTCCATACATCATGATGCACACTTCATCATTTTCATTTCCAACATGGAGGAACTACCTTCTCCAATTTTCGGACATACTCATCATTTCATAATAAGGTCCGATATGCAATAACTTTCAAAAAACACATAGGCATGATCAACATTTCAACTCATGAGGCAAATAAGCAAATCATACTAAATGCACAACAATCATGAGAAATATAGATCAACTACTAACCTTATCAATTAATCATAATGTCATTAAGAGGATGCATAACATAATATCCTCTAGTTCATGCATAACATAAGGTGATCATGCAACTCATAATCATATCCAAGACTCCAAAACATGAACAAGCTATTAGGAACTCTTGGTTTCAAGCTTGAAGAAGAATAGAAGGGAAAGATAAGGATATCAACAACCTTACTACTCAACTCATCATCCCCACTTAGGGTAAACCCATCTAGGAGCACATTATCCCCCACTTGGGGTGAGCCAAATCAACTCTCCACCACCTCATACCCTTAAATTCTAAAGTCGGAGCAAGTCAAGACTAAACCTTCAAACTCATTTCATAAAAAGATTCTACATTATTAAGGGTCTTACCTTTATCCTCCAAGAAGTGAGTTTACTCACTCAATATCATTTGGTACCACCTAAGCACCACTACTCTAAAAATTGTTATCCTCTCACAATTACTTTGCTAGGTAGTTACACCATCTTCCCCTCTTAGGAGCAAGCCTACACAAGGACTTCAATCTATCACAAGGGTAACTACAAAGCATTAACCACAAAAAGCAACTTCCCAACACAATCTTCCAAAACTACTTTCACATAATTTCATCTTGTCATAAACCATAATAAGCATCAAAACTCACCTTTTACTCGCTCAATCCTTCAAACATCACCCTTTCCAAATAAATACATCTAGTAGACCATCGGACAAGGGAATAAAGAGAGAGATCATACGGAGTTAAGCTCCATGGCACGACATAAGAGTAATGAAGGAAGTGAAACTTCTATCATCCTATAGCCTCTCGCTCATAAATGTGTCGCGACTCACACCGATGAACATGACTCTACTAGACGTGGCTTTCGAGACTTTAAACCTAAAAGTAATCTTTAAAACCTTATGCTCTGATACCAAGTTTGTAACGACCCGAGAGCACCCTCTAGCCATTACATGCGTATTCGACCTCTCGGAGGTCTTATACAAGCCTTAGCATTCATTCATCGCACATATCATAAAAATCACTACGAATTTAAAACTTTTGTTCAATAAAACCATAAGACTTCCGGAGTCATCCATATTTGAAAACATCAATACGCAAGAGGAATTACTAATTTGCTTTAGCCAATCTTAGACAAGAACTTAAAACGTACTAAGCAACACTGCCCTTTATAAATGAAAAGAAACTTAAGTGTCTATTACCATGACTAAGAAACTTCTAAGCATAGTCCTCGAATCTTGAGGACATACTAAAGCCTTGGAAGAGTGATGCAATCCAGCAACTCCAAAGCACAATCTCCTCCTAGTTACCACAACCTACACTTGTAGTAAAATAGAAGAAAGGTGTTAGTACAAAACACGTACTAAGTATATGCAAAACATCCTAAAAAGGACATTTGTTTGGAAGTTATACTTTCATGCCATTTTGATAAAATTTCATGAACATCAACATAATAGGCACCTTACAAGTCACAATCAATAATACAAAGTCATATGCTTCACAATACATCAAAAACATACATAACCCATTTACCTTTACCTTCTTGCCTTGGACCTCCACCCTAAGTAACCCTAAAACAATACCTTTGTGCAATGTATGGGCAACGTCCCATACGATCACCCAGACCAAGGCACCACATCAAGGTCACACATAGTGCACTTACTATGCATTCCAACCTTGAATTAATTATATAAGACATATAAGCACATAAGCCAACAAGTCACTTCATAAAACTTAGAACACTCATCAAATGTCACCCGAAGACTCACCTAAGTAAAACATGGCGAAGCAGCCCATACTACTTCTACATACCACACCCAAGTGATCCTTAAGGCGACACAAGACAAGCTCCATTCACATCTCAACATAAATCGTCCATTCAACTTAATTCATTTAGGCAACTTCATTCACTAATTACATAAGATCATCACTGTAACGACCCTAAAAACAAATTAGAGTAACTAGAGCCTAACGTGGGTTCGTTTCTGATCGTCTTGAGTGTTGATGGTATTCTATGTGGTCAAGATGCTTGGTTAAGGTATTTTTTAAAAGGTATTAAAACATTTAAAATGGTATTTTAGAATTCATTCTTCATATTTCTCAAAAACAAAACCCTTCTCTCCTAAAAGTTATCTTTTGAACTCCTTTAATGGTCAAGGTCCAAAATCAAGCTAGGGTTGAAGGTTTCAAGTGTTTTCTTCTCAAAATTCGTGGGATTCATGAGGTTTAAGGTATGGGGATCGTTTATCCTTGATGATTCTTCCTTTCAAGGAGCTCAATCTAAATGATTTTAAAGTTCTTCCAAAAACACAAAAACCCAAATTTCGATTCTAGGCATGGGTTCTTGCATTAAATGATATTTGTTGATGGTTTTTAAGAAGGAAAATTCCATGAACCCATGTCTTTCCAAGTTTCCTAAATTTCACCATAAAGTGAGTATATTGATTTTAATTCGATAAAAATAGAATTATGTTTAGATTGTTGTGGGCTTTTGATTTATGCCATTAACTATATCTAATTGTGTGGAATTGTTATTGAATTGAGTAATTGGGTTCATAGCCTTGAATGGGAATTTTGTGAATTAAACTTCATGATGATTATTAAATTATTATTAGATTGAATTGTTTTATTGGTTTCTATTGTTATCTACACCTATCTTATGGTGAATTGTGGTAGAATTTAGTAAAGGTGATTATGGCTTTGGAGAATGGTAAGTTGACCTAACTTCATTGTTAATGTAAAGTTGATTTAGGATTGTGATAGATTGATGTGTGATCCACTTATGGAGGAGGTGTTTACTTATTGAATGTATTATGATCATGGCCTTAAAGGAATTATATGAATAATTGAGTATTACCATGATATTGTGTTGTGAATGTGATGTGAAGGAATTGAATGAGAATCTAATAAAGTAAAAGTAATTATGTTGTAAATGCAAGGGTGTTGTGATTGAATGTATGTTCTCTCTTAACACTTATGAATGAAGATGATGGAACGTGAAGTGCCTTATATTGTTGAATGTCATCTCTTGACTTCGTAGACTTAGGTGCTCTTCTTGATAAATGAAAAGCTCTATTGAATATAAATCGATTGGCAATGGCATTCCTTTCACATGTAAGTGATGAAATCTGTTTCTCTATTGGGTAGTGTTTAGTAAATTATGCATTTCTCGATATCTAGAACTTCGTTTATAGTGAATAAATATGATTTGAAAAGCTAACTCATATAGCTATAACTCTTATGTTTATGTAAAACTCTAATTTAACTGTTATGGATACAAAATACGGGACGCAACATAGGGCAAGTTCTGCCCAGATTTTGAAAATTGAAATCCTGTATGATCAGATGTTAGTTTATTGAATATATTTTTTTCTACAAAATGTATTTTGTGGTGATTCTTGTTTGTTTGGAACCTTAAGAGATGTAGTTACATCTTTCATGAAGGTTACAAAGTCTAGTTTTTCCGTTTTCCTTTTCAAATAAACTTGCGACTTGAGGTACCAGGCTGGCCAGATTCACTGTTTTTGGAGCATAGTTGTATTAGTACATGCTAGGCTTACTGGTGATGATGATCCTGTTTTACGTCAACATTACTGAGTTAATAGAATTTAAAGAAATTATGTAATTGTATTTTTAAGGTTGTATATACTCGTGAACAGGTTAAGGACCTTGAAACGTTGGTTGGTCTACAGTCTTAACTCGCAAAGTTGTGTAGACTGTTTCTTTGTTAAGGTACTGAGGTTTTCTACATAAACTTGTATTTGTACTGTTTTAACTGCTGGTATATCTCAAGGTTGATCTTGGTACCTTGGTTACCTCTTGTCACTTTGCATTGTCGTGTTGGTATCCTTTAAGACGTTAAAGTTGCTTGTGTAACTCGCCAACTTGTACGGATTGTTTAATCCCTTAGCACTCTTGTTGGGACCTTGTCCTTCTTGGGGTTGTGACTTTGTCACTGTTGGCATGGCTCTTGATTCAGATCATTTGCCATCTTGACTCGGAATTTTTAGTCCGTCTTAAGAATGGAAGTTGTTCATTTTAAGTACGAACTAGGAAGCCATTTTTAATATAGTTCTTGGTTCTCTTGATTATTGGGCTTTGACCCTTCTTGACGCAGGGCGTCGACCCTTCTTGATACTTGCTTGTGCTTAGTGCGAAGACATGATGTACATATTGGGCGAGCCTTGTTATTGAATCTCTTGGAAATTTGTGCTATGACCGTTCTTGAGATTTGGATCCTTAAATGTAAAAACTTGAAACCCTTAGTGTGAACTCTAGTTACTTGATAGGTTCTACAACGTGTAGGTAGTAGTATGGGATGCTATCTACACATGGCACGAGTAGGCTTTGAAAGTGATAAAGTGAGTTCCCTAAGTCTATATGACTAAAGTGTGAAGTCCCCTAAATGCATGAACATGTCCTAAATGACTTTAAAAAAGAGTGTTGACTTATTGTCTAAATGATTTGTTGAATGAATAGCTTATATTAATGAAGTGAGTTACTTAGTATGTTACCTTGAAGCGTGATGGTTCTTGTCTATAGTAGCCTTGAGGAACAATTAGGTGTGAATGAAGAGGTTGTATAGGCAGCCACTTCATGTCTCACTCAAGTGTGTCTTAGGGTAATTTTAGTTAAGGATCCTTGGATGATGAAATGAGTTACTTGGTGAAAGTGTTGAGTATGTCTATAATGTGGTTAATGTCTTATATGTTGTATATGTTCTATAATATGCCTAATATGTCAATGTTCATGATGTTTTACTAAAATGGCATAAGGCATGACTGTCAACCAAATGTCTTTTTTAGCATGTTTTGGCATGGTTTCCATGCTTAGTACTTAATTGTGCTAACCCCTTTATTTCCCCTTTGACTGAAATGTAGGGATTTTTGGAGATGTTGATATTCCATGGTTGATGGATAGGTTTCTAAGGTGTTTGAAAATGAAGACTTGGTGAGTCCTCATAGATTCGAGGACAATAACCAACATGTTCCTTTATGTCTTGTAATTTTGTTATAGTTTTGAGTGGGCGTAGTCCCAATGTTGTATTCAAGTATTAGATGGTTTTGAGACATCATGTATAAAGTCTAGAAAGTCTTCCGCTTGTTATTTGATGAAAGTTTCTTCGTGTGTGAAAAAAAAAATCATTCCTTGTGGGTTTTAGTGTCTATGCGATGAATGAATGCTAAGAGGCTTGTATTAGACCTCCAAGAGGTCGAGTATGCCGGTTACGACTAAGGGGTGCTCTCGGGTCATGTAGAACTTGGTATTAAAGCATAAGGTTTTGGGAATGGTCTTAGGTGGTCTCAAACCACATCTAGTAGAGTCTTGTTCATAATGTGAAGCGCGCCATATTATAAATAGGAGGCTATTAGGTGCTAAGAATGTTTTACCTCTTCATTCTTCAAGTCGTTTCATAGAGTTTCGCTCTATAATGTCTTTCCCTTGTTCCTTATGTGATGGTCCTCATAGTGTGATTTCCCTTGATAGGTTTGTGTTGCAAGGGTTGAGGGAGAGGAAAGGTTGGTTGTCATGCCAACTATGGCTTAGTGACTTGATAGATGTGAGGTGGAAGATTGTGATATTGACTTGAGATTGAATGAGATGCCTTATGATTATGAGTTCTTGGTAGAATTCGGCATAGTTATGATGAGTTTGGAGGCGTATTGAAAGAGTTAGTGAAATGTGGTGTTTTAGAAATGCTTAGGTGTGATGGGTATGAAGGTTTAGTGAGGTTTTGCTCCGATCTTAGAATTGAAAAAAAAAGTGAAGCTTAGAAGAGCTAGTATGAGTATTCTCCCAAATTGGGGATAATGTGACTAGATGGTAAGGCCCTTGAGTTTCGTTGATGTTCATGAGTTAGGCTTGAGTGATGTTTTTATTTTAAGAGGTGTAGTGAATTGTGGAGTTTAGACCCGATGTGGTAGACTCATATGAGATCTTTGAGTGGTGTCGGTAAGGTTGAGATGAGCAAGAGTTGCTTAATGAGGACCTTCCTAGTTTAAAATCTCCTGTATGTTGATAGTTTCTTGAAGGTTGGGGATGTCTTGATTGAGGTTCCTCGGTTATGTCATGTTGACCTTAGTTCAATTTTTCCTTAAGTGGGGGATGGTATGTTGTGTAGTAAAGTTGTTGAGAGGTGTTGATATCTTTACCTCATTCTTGATGTGCATATATTCAAGCCTAAGACAAAGAGTTTCTAGTAGATGGTAGCATGTTTTGGAGTCTTGTGTGAAAGAGAGTTCAATGGTCTCCTTATGTTATGCATGTTTTAGTTGAATTCTTGTTTGATGAGAAAAAAAATGAGTTTTCATAAATTGTACTCCTCTTGTTAAATGTGCATTTAGCATTTGTCTATTTGATTCATGAGGTGAAAATGTGAGCATGCTTAGATGGGTTCGTGAAAGATGTTGCATAATTGTGCTTTTATGAAGAAATGCATAATGTGCCTAGTGAAGTTGTTTGTGAGCATGAGTTTATTTGGAGAAGGAAGTTCCTAAAATGAAATGAGAATGTAAAGCTTTGATGCATGATGAGTTTGTAGATGTAGTTCCTACCTTCTTGTTGTGTTTTGAGATTAATGATGTGGAGTTGATGTTCCTCCTAGTTATGTGCCTTATATTGATGTTACATGATTGATTGTGGGCTGCTACTCTTGAGTCATTACCCTTAATGTGTTTCAAGTATCATTCGAGGACGAATGTTACCAAGTTGGGGGTAATGTAACGACCCTAAAAACAAATTAGAGTAACTAGAGCCTAACGTGGGTTCGTTTGTGATCGTCTTGAGTGTTGATAGTATTTTGTGTGGTCAAGATGCCTGGTTAAGGTTTTTTTTTTTAAAGGTATTAAAATATTTAAAATGGTATTTTAGAATTCATTCTTCATATTTCTCAAAAACAAAACTCTTCTCTCCTAAAAGTTCTCTCTAGAACTCCATTAAAGGTCAAGGTCCAAAATCAAGCTAGGGTTGAAGGTTTCAAGTGTTTTCTTCTCAAAATTCGTGGGATTCATGAAGGTTAAGGTATGGGAATCCTTTATCCTTGATGATTCTTCCTTTCAAGGAGCTCAATCCAAATGATTTCAAAGTTCTTCCAAACACACAAAAACCCAAATTTCGATTCTAAGCATGGGTTCTTGCATTAAATGATTTTTAATGATGATTTATGTTATTATTGATGTTTGTTGATGGTTTTAAGAAAGAAAATTCCATAAACCCATGTCTTTCGAAGCTTTCTAAATTTCACCATAAAGTGGGTATATTGATTTTTATTCGATGATAATAGAATTATGTTTAGATTGTTGTGGGTTGTTGATTTATGCCATTAACTATATCTAATTTGTATGGAACTTTGTGAATTAATCTTCATGATGATTATTGAATTATGTTTAGATTGAATTGTTTTATTGGTTTGTATTGTTATCTACACCTATCTTATGGTGAATTGTGGTAGAATTTAGTAAAGGTGATTATGGCTTTGGAGAATGGTAAGTTGACCTAACTTCATTGTTAATGTAAAGTTGATTTAGGATTGTGATAGATTGATGTGTGATCCACTTATGGTGGAGGTGTTTACTTATTGAATGTATTATGATCATGGCTGTAAATGCATTATATGAATAATTGAATATTACCATGATATTGTGTTGTGAATGTGATCTGAAGGAGTTGAATCAGAATCTAATAAAGTAAAGTTAATTATGTTGTAAATGCAAGGGTGTTGTGATTGAAAATATGTTCTCTCTTAACACTTATGAATGAAGATGATGGAATGTGAAGTGCCTTATATTGTTGAATGTCATCTCTTGACTTGGTAGACTTAGGTGCTCTTCTTGATAAATGAAAAGCTATGTTGAATATAAATCGATTGGCAATGGCATTCCTTTCACATGTAAGTGATGAAATCTGTTTCTCTGTTTGGTAGTGTTTAGTAAATTATGCATATCTCGTTATCTAGAACTTTGTTTACAATGAATAAATATGATTTGGAAAGCTAACTCGTATACCTACAACTCTTATGTTTAGGTAAAACTCTAATTTAATTGTTATGGATACGAAATATGGGACGCAACATTGGGCAAGTTCTTCCCAGATTTCGGAAATTGAAATCCTGTATGATCAGCTGTTAGTTTATTGTATATATCTTTTTCTACAAAATGTATTTTGTGGTGATTCTTGTTTGTTTGCAACCTTAAGAGATTTAGTTACATCATTCATGAAGGTTATAAAGTCTAGTTTTGCCGTTTTCCTTTTCAAATCTAACCTGCGAATTGAGGTAGCAGGCCGGACAGATTCACTGTTTTGGGAGCATAGTTGTATTAGTACATGCTAGGCTTACTTGTGATGATGATCCTGTTTTACGTCAACATTACTGAGCTAATAGAAGTTAAATAAGTTATGTAATTGTATCTTTAAGGTTGTATATACTCGTGAACAAGTTAAGGACTTTGAAACGTTGGTTGGTCTACAGTCTGAACTCGCAAAGTTGTGTGGACTGCTTCTTTGTTGAAGTACTGAGGTTTGTGTATAAAGTTGTATTTGTACTCTTTTAACTCCTGGTATATCTGAAGGTTGATCTTCGTACCTTGGTTGCCTCTTGTCACTTTGCAATGTCGTGGTGGTATCCTTTAAGACGTTAAAGACGCTTGTGAAACTCATCCACTTGTAAGGATTGTTTGATCCCTTGGCACTCTTGTTGCGACCGTGTCCTTCTTGTGGTTGTGACTTTGTCACTATTGGCATGCCTCTTGATTCGGATCATTTGCCATCTTCTGGATTTTTAGTCCATCTTAAGAATGGAAGTTGTCCGTGTTAAGTACGAACTAGGAAGCCATTTTTAATATAGTTCTTGGTTCTCTTGATTATTGCGCTCTGACCCTTCTTGATACAGGGTGTCAACCGTTAATGATACTTGCTTGTGGTTGGTGCGAAGACATGATGTACATATTGGGCACACCTTGTTATTGAATCTCTTGGAAATTTGTGCTATGAGCATTCTTGACACTTCGATCTTTAAATGTAAAAACTTGATACCCTTAGTGTGAACTCTAGTTACTTGATAGGTTCTACAACGTGTAGGTAGTAGTATGGGATGCTATCTACACATGGCACGAGTAGGCTTTGAAGGTGGTAAAGTGAGTTCCTTAAGTCTATATGACCAAAGTGTGAAGTCCCCTAAATGCATGAACGTGCCCTAAATGACTTTAAAGAAGAGTGTTGACTTATTGTCTAAATGATTTGTTAAACGAATAGCTTTTGTTAATGAAGTGAGTTACTTAGAATGTTACCTTGAAGTGTGATGGTTCTTGTCTATCGTAGCCTTGAGGAACACTTCGGTTTGTATGAAGAGGTTGTATGGGCGGCCACTTCATGTCTCACTCAAGTGTGTCTTAGGGTAATTTTAGATAAGGGTCCTTGGATGATGAAATGAGTTACTTGGTGAAAGTGTTGAGTATGTCTATAATGTGGTTAATATCTTATATGTTGGTTTTGTTTTATAATATGCCTAATATGTCCATCCCAATAAGACTCATTCATTAATTTCCATTACTAAGACACACCAAGATCTCCCTAAATGTCTACTTGTGCAATGTCTATATGATGTCCCATTCCACCACCTATACTAAGTATTACACCCTTAAGAGACCCTAGTTCATTCATTCATTAATGTGGGGGAAGAGCCTTAACCGGCATAGACCATGGAGCTTGACATGGAATCTCGGTAGTATCCTTACCGGATGAGGGATCCCCACTTGCCTAAGATAGGGTCATTCTTTTAGCCTTTACGTGGTAGAGACCACTAGCTAGTCCTATGTTGGCACATAGTTAATGGATAAAAGGATTGCTTCTAAGAACCCACATCTCAGCTAACGAAAGGGCACCCATCTTAAGGGTTGCTACTAAATACTCACATCTCAACTAACGAATGAGTATCCACCCATCTTCATATCCTCTTGGTGCTAGACATTACTCCCCCACGGAGTTTGGACATTCATTTCATTCATTCATTTAAGGATAAGGATTGCTACTAAGTACTCTCATCTCAACTCACGAAGGAGTACCCATCCTAGCCCAACATTCATTCATTTAGGGATAAGGACTTGCTACTAAGTACTCTCATATCAACTCACGAAGGAGTACTCATCCTAACCCACATTCATTCATTTAGGGAAAAGGATTGCTACTAAGTACTCTCATCTCAATTCACGAAGGAGTACTCATCCTTACCCACATTCATTTATTTAGAAAGCTGTTGAATTCAAAAATGAGAAAACCTTTCATCTAGGAATCCCATTTATTCAAAGGAGTACTTTATGAGACTATCCTTACAATAGACCCAATTTTCATTCATTAGCATTAACTTCCATTCTTATCATTCATTCACACATTCTTTAATTCATTCTTCACTAGGTGTGAGAGTAGGTAAACATAGTCTATCCTAGCCTCACCTTCATTGTAAGTCATTCAAAGAAGACAACAACCAAGCATAACACATAAAGTCTCTACATAAGGTCACCTTTCATGCTCTTAGACCATACATAAATTCACATCATATCACATTACCTTCACATAATCAACATTACTCAAAACAACAATCATCCAACTTTGCCTACAAGGCAATGATCACAACATGCTTATAAAGTAAACACCTCCCCACTTTCAAAGGGATCAAACCTTACAATTCTAACTTCTACAACATATATATATATATATATATATATATAGAATACTAGAATCAATAATTGCCCATCATCATCATAAACCTTAGGTCACAATTGCCCATTCAAGACCAACATCCAATATAACACAATTGACCATCAATTCCTCATAATTCAATATAGAACAATACATAAATCAATAGCCCATAGCAATCTACACAATAATATCATATTATTACCTCATAATCAATAGACCCACATTAGACCCAAAAATTAGGATTTCAAGATATGCAAGGGTTCATGGAGTTTTTGATCTTAAAACCATCAATATTAAGATAAATCATCATTTGAAATACTTTCATGCAAGAACCCAAGCTTAGAATTGAAATTGGGGTTTTTAGTGTCTTCGAAATAACTTTTGTTTGGCTCTTCGATTGAAAGGAGAATCAAAGATAAAATCCCCATACCTTTGTGATTAATTTCCTTAAGAATTTGAAGGAGAAATCAGTATGAACCCATCCCCTAGATTGAAGCTTCATCAATGTCTTCCATAGAGTTCTAGAGAGAATTTATTTGAGAGGGAAGGTTCAATATGGAATAATGAGGTCTAATTCTTGGTCTTAGGGTTTTGACCTACTTAAAATACCCTAAAATAGGTAGAATAACCGTTTATAATAATTCCCCAAAGTACCCAAACCACCCCTCACTTAGTTGGACCTTTTAAACAAGTCAAACTTGAGTTTCATTTTCGCAGATTTCGTCGAGGCACAGGTCCGCGATGCGAAGGTGTTCCCATAAGTTTCTGGAAGTTAAATTTTGAGACAGTAGAGTCCGCAGTGTCTCCGCGATGCGGACCAAAATTTTGGCCTTTGGTGGAACAAGTCCGGGGCGCGGACATGCTCCCTCCATGACCAATTTGCAAGCTGCCTTGGCAGCATGTTTGGCAAAGGTTGGGGTCCTCCTCGGGGTCCCTTAGGGTGGCCCCGGGGAGTCTTACTCGACGTTTTGACCCTAAAAACATTTATTAAGACACTAGGGTCTCCTCCACTGATTTTAGACGCCAAACAACACATAAAAGCATGAACAACATACTAGAATACACCAACACATAAACGACTAGTTTTCGAACGTCTTGGTCGTCCCTTCACATTTGACTTCCAAACTCTTTATAATGACCTAGAAACTCATTTTCAAACATTTATACAAGTTTATCTACTACCAACATGCATGTGAAGCTCTAATTATCCTATTTCATTTTGAGGACACGCTTGTACTTGAAAATGCAACCATTTTCCCCTTGGGACAAACTGGCTCCATTTGTTTTTTGGAATTCGGGATCACAAAAATCCATGGACACATGACAATCGGCAAAATCAGGTTTTATCTTCTATGGGGCTCGTTTGAACTTGAAAATGTGGTCGTTTTCCCAAGGGTACGAACTGGCTCCATTACTAAGGTGTTAATAGATATCCATGTAAAGTTTCGGCCTTTTGATTTTTAGAATTCGGGATCACAAAAAATTCATGGAGCCGAGCACATGAAAATTGGCAAAATTTGGGTTTACGTGCATTGGGGCTCGTTTGAAATTTAAAATGCAGTTGTTTACTCCTGGGGCCAAACTAGCTCCATTACTAAGGTCATAACAGACGACCATAAAAATATTCGCCCATTATTTTTTTAGAATTCGGTATCACAAAAAATCCATGGACTGTAGCACACGAAAAATCCAAAATTTGGGTTAACCTGCTTTGTGGCTTGTTTGTACTTGAAAATGCAGCCATTTTCCCCTAGGGACGAACTTGCTCCATTTGTAAGGTCTTAACNACTCGAATGGTTTGACCGTAAAAACATTTACTGAGATATTAGACTCCAAACAACACATAAAAACATGAACAACATACTAGAACACACCAACACGTAAAAGACTAGTTTTCGAACGTCTTGGTGGTCTCTTCATATTTGACTTCCAAACTAGCTCCATTACTAAGGTCATAACGGACGACCATAAAAATATTCTCCCATTATTTTTTTAGAATTCGGTATCACAAAAAATCCATGGACTGTAGCACACGAAAAATCCAAAATTTGGGTTAACCTGCTTTGTGGCTTGTTTGTACTTGAAAATGCAGCCATTTTCCCCTAGGGACGAACTTGCTCCATTTGTAAGGTCTTAACAGATGTTCATTAAAAATTTAGTCCATTTGTTTTTTAGAATTCGAGATAACAAAAATCTATGGACACATGAAAATCGACAAAAATAGGGTTCACCTTCTCAAGGGCTTGTTTGAACTTGAAAATGCGGTCATTTGCCCCTGCGGACAAACTGGCTCCATTAATAAAGTCTTAACAAACGTCCATGATAAGTTTTGACCTTTTATTTTTTAGAATTTGGGATCACAAAAATATGCTTTACCTGCATTGGGGCTCGTTTGAACTTTATAATGCAGTTGTTTACCCCTGAGGACAAACTAGCTCCATTACTAAGATCATAACGGATGTCTATAAAAATCCTCGACCATATTTTCTTTAATTCGGGATCATAGAAAATCAATGGACTATAGCACACAAAAATTGGTAAATTCTTTGTTGACCTGGTTTTGGGGGTCGTTTGAACTTGAAAATTCAGTTGTTTTCCCTTGGGGACAAACTGGCTCCATTACTAAGGTCTTAACAGACGTACATGAAAAATTTTCAACCATTTTTTTTGGAATTCAGGATCACAAAAAATCTATGGACTATAGCACATAAAATTATACAAAATGTAAGTCTACCTGCTTTAGGGCTCGTTGAACTTGAAAATGCGGTTGTTTGCCCTTGGAGAAGAACTTGCTCCATTAATAAGGTCTTAACAGACGTCCATGAAAATTTTTGGCCATTAATTTTTTAGAATTAGGGATCACAAAAAATCTATTGACTATATAACACAAAAATTAGTAAAATCTAGGTTTACGTGCTTTGACCTCGTTTGAACTTGAAAATGCGGTTGTTTGCACCCGGGATGAACTAGCTCCATTACTAAGGTCATCACGGACGTCCATGACAAATTTAAGGCATTTTTTTTTTGAATTCGGGATCACGTAAAATCCATGGACTATATCACACGACAATCAACAAAATCTAGGTTTACCTGCTTTGGGGTTCATTTGAACTTTAAGATGCGGCTGTTTGCCCCTAGGGACAAATTCGCTCCATTACTAAGGTCTTAACAGACGTCTATGAAAATTTTCGGCCATTTTTTTTGGAATTCGAGATCTCAAAAAATACATGGACTATAGCACACGAAAATTGGCAAAATCTTGGTTCACCTTATTAGCGGCTCGTTTGAACTTAAAAATGTGACCGTTTACCCTTGGGGACGAATAGGATCCATTATGAAGGTCTTAACGGACGTCCATAAAAAATTTCAGCCATTTTTTTTAGGAATTCGGGATCACTAGAAATCAATATACTATAACACACAAAAATCAGCAAAATCTGGGTTTACCTTCTTTGGGGCTAGTTTGAACTTGAAAATGCGGTAATTTTCCCTTGGGGATGAACTGGCTCGATTAAGAAGGTCTCAACAGATGTCCATGAAAAATTTTGGCCATTTTTTTTGGAATTCGTGAGCACAAAAAATTCATGGACTATTATAGCACACGAAAATCGGTAAAATCTGGGTTTACCTACTTTGGGGCACGGTTGAATTTGAAAATGCGGTTGTTTGCCCCTTAGGACGTGCTGGCACAATTACTAAGGTCTTAATGGACGTCCATGAAAAAATTTGGCTATTTTTTTTGGAATTCGTGATCACAAAAAATGCATGAACTAAAGCACACGAAAATCGGCAAAATATGTGTTTACCTGCTTTGGAGCTCATTCGAACTTGAAAATTCGGTTGTTTGCCATTGGGGACGAACTGGCTCCATTACTAAGGTCTTAACGGACGTCCATGAAAAAATTTCAGCCATTTCTTTGGAATTCAGGATCACAAAAAATCCATGGACTGTGCACATGAAAATTTATAAAATCTAAGTCTACCTGCTTTAGGGCTCGTTGAACTTGAAAATGTGGTCGTTTGCCCTTGGAGATGAACTAGCTTCATTTCTAAGGTCTTACCGGACGTCCATGAAAAATTTTGTTCATTCTTTTTTTAGAATTAGGGATCACAAAAAATCCATTGACTATATAACACAAAAATCAGCAAAATCTGGGTTTATGTGCTTTGACCTCGTTTGAACTTGAAAATGCGCTGGTTTGCACCAGGGATGAACTAGCTCCATTACTAAGGTCATCACGAACGTTCATGGAAATGTTAAACCATTTTTTTTTGGAATTCGGGATCACAAAAAATCCATGGACTGTATCACACAACAATCGACAAAATCTAGGTTTACCTGCTTTGGGGTTCATTTGAACTTTAAGATGCGGCAGTTTATCCCTAGGGACAAACTCGCTCCATTACTAAGGTCTTAACGGATGTCTATGAAAAATTTCGGCCATTTTTTTTGGTATTTGAGATCACAAAAAATTCATGGACTATAGCACACGAAAATCGGCAAAATCATGGTTTACCTTATTTGCGGCTCGTTTGAACTTAAAAATATGACTGTTTACCCTTGGGGACGAATAGGCTCCATTACTAATGTCTTAACGGACGTCCATAAAAAAATTTAGCCATTTTTTTTAGGAATTCTGGATCACAAAAAATCAGCATATTATAGCGCACGGAAATCAACAAAATTTGGGTTTACCTTCTTTGGGTCTAGTATGAACTTGAAAATGCGGCCGTTTGCCCTTAAGGATTAACTGGCTCCAACACTAAGGTCTCAACATATGTCCATGAAAAAGTTTGGCCATTTTTTTGGATTTGGGGATCACAAAAAATCCATGGACTATTATAGCACACGAAAATCAGCAAAATCTGGGTTTACCTGCTTTGCGGCACAGTTGAATTTGAAAATGCGACCGTATGCCCCTTGGGATGAGTTGGCACCATTACTAAGGTCTTAACGGACGTCTATGAAAAAATTTGGCCATTTTTTTTGGAATTTGCGATCACAAATAATGCATGAACTAAAGCACACGAAAATTGGCAAAATCTGTGTTTACCTGCTTTGGGGCTCATTTGGACATGGAAATGCGCCCGTTTTTTCCTGGGGACAAACTTGCTCCATTACTAAGGTGTTAATGGATGTCCATGAAAAATTTCAACGATATTTTTTTGGAATTTGGGATCACAAAAAAATCTTGAACGATAGCACAAGAAAATTGGCATAATCTGGGGTTACCTACATTTGGGCCTATTTGAACTTGATAATGCTGTTGTTTACCCTTAGGGACGCACTGGCTCCATTATTAAGATCTTAACGGACGTCCATGAAAAATTTCAGCCATATTTTCATGGAATTTGGGATCACCAAAAATTCATGGACTATAGCACACGAAAATCAGTAAAATCTGGATTTATCTGCTTTGGGGATCGTTTGAACTTGAAAATGAGGTTGTTTTCCCTAGGGATGAAGTGGATCCATTACTAAGGTCTTAACAAATGTCCATGAAAAATTTCGGCCATTTTTTTTGGAATTCGACATCACAAAAAATCAATGGACTAATTCATATGAAAATTGGAAAAATTTAGGCTTACCTGCTTTGGAGCTCGTTTGAATTTGAAAATGCAGTCGTTTTCCCCTTGTACGAACTGGCTTCATTACTAAGTTCATAATGGACATCCATGAAAAATTTCAGCCATTAATTTTATAGGATTCGGGATTACAAAAAAATCATGGACTATAGCATACCAAAATCGGCAAAATCTAGGTTTACCTGCTTTGGGCTCGTTTAAACTTTAAAATGCGGTTGTTTTCCCACGGGGAGGTCTAGCTCCATTACTAAGGTCTTAGACGACGTCCATCAATAATTTCATCCATTTTTTTTGGAATTCAGGATCACCAAAATCCACACGAAAATCAGTAAAATCTGGATATACCTACTTTGGGGCTCGTTTGAACATTAAAATGCGGTCATTTTCCGTTGGGATGAACTGGCTCCATTACTAAGGTTTTAACATACGTTCATGAATAATTTTGACTATTTTTTTAATTCGGGATCACAGAAAATTCATGGACTATAGCACACTAAAATTGGCAAAATTTGTTTTACCTGCTTTGGGGATCATTTGAACTTGAAAATATAGTCGTTTTCCCCTGGGGACGAACTTTCTTCATTATTCACGGACGTCCATAAAAACTGTCGGCCATTTTTTTTCGAATTTGTGATCATAAAAAATCAATGGACTAATAGCACACGAATATCGGTAAAATCTGGTTTTACCTGCTTTAGGGCACCTTTGAACTTAAAAATGCGGCTGTTTTCCCCTAGGGATGAAATAGCCCCATTACTAAGGTCTTAACGGACGTGCATGAAAAATTTTAGCAATTTTTTTTTTGGAATTCGGGATCACTAAAATTCCATGCATACTAACATCAACAAATCTAAGTTTACCTACTTTGGGGCTCGTTTCAACTTGAAAATGTGACAGTTTTCCCCTAGGGACGAACTTACTCAATTACTAATGTTTTAGCAGACGTCCATGAAAAATTTTGGCTATTTTTTTGGGATTCGGGATTACAAAATATCCATGGACTCTAGCACATGCAAATTATCAAAAATTGGGTTTAACTGCTTTGGGGCTTATTTGACAATGAAGATGCGGCTGTTTGCCCCTGGGAATGAACTGGATCCATTACTAAGGTATTAATGGACGTCATTGACAAAATTCGGCCAGTTTTGAGGAAATTTGGATCTGAAATAATCCATGGACTATACCACACGAAAATCGGTAAAATCTGGGTTTACTTAATTTGGGGCTTGTTTGAACTTGAAATTGCGGCCGTTTGCCCCTAGGGACAAATTAGCTCCATTTGTAAGGTCTTAACGGATTTCCATGATAATTTTTGGCTATTTCTTTTTTGGAATTCGTGATCTCAAAAAATACATGGACTATAGCACAAGAAAATCAGCTATATCGGCAAAATATGGGTTTACTTGCTTTAGGGCTCCTTTGAACTTGAAAATGCGGTTGTTTGCTCTTGGGGATGAACTAGCTCCATTACTAAGGTCTTAACACACATCCATGAAAATTTTTGGCCATTTTTTTATGAATTCGGGATCACAAAAAATTGATAGACGATAGCACACGAAAATGGGCAAAAATTTGGTTTACTTACTTGGAGCTCGTTTAAACTTGAAAATGTGACTATTTGAACTTGCAAATGCAACTGTTTTCCCATGTGGACTAACTGGACTCATTACTAAGGTCTCTACGAACGCCCAAGAAAAATTTTGGCCATTTATTTTTGGAATTTGAGATAATGAAAAATCCATGGACTAAAGTACACGAAAATTGGCAAAATCTGGGTTTACCTGCTTTCGGGCTCGTTTTAATAGAAAAATGTGGTCGTTTGCCCCTATGAAAAATTGGCTCCATTACTAAGGTCTTAACGGATGTACATGAAAATTTTCGGCAATTTTTTTTGGAATTCGGGATCACAAAAAATCTATGGACTATAGAACACAAAAATCGGCAATCTAGATTTACTTGCTTTGGGGCTCATTTGAACTTGAATATACGGCCGCTTTCCCTTGAGGACAAACTGGTTCCATTATTAAGTTCTTAATGGATTTCCATGAAAAATTTTGACCATTTTTTTTTTGGAATTTGGGACCACAAAAAATTCATGGACTTAGCACACAAAAATTGACTAAATCTGGGTTTACCTGCTTTGGGGCTCGTTTGAACTTGAAAATTCGGCCGTTTACCCTTGGAGATGAACTGGCTCCAATACTAAGGTCTTAACAGATGTTCATGAAAAATTATGGACATTTTTTTTGGAATTTCGGATCACAAAAAATCCATGGACTATAGTACACGAAAATTGGCAAAATTTGGATTTACCTACTTTGGGGCTCGTTTGAACTTGAAAATTAGGTCGTTTGCCCCTTGGGACGAACTCGCTCCATTACTAATATCTTAACGAACGTCCATAATAAATTTTTGCCATTTTTTTTTGGATTTCACGATCACAAAAAATGCTTGGACTAAAACACATGAAAATGGGTAAAATCTGTGTTTACCTGCTTTAGGGCTCGTTTGAACTTGTAAATGCAGCCATTTTTTCCTGGGGACGAACTGGCTCCATTACTAAGGCTTAAGAGACGTCCATGAAAAATTTCGGCCATTTTTTTTGGAATTCAAGGTTACAAAAAATCCATGAATATAGCACACGAAAATCGGCATAATCTGGGGTTACCTGCTTTGGGTCCTGTTTGAACTTGTAAATGTGGCCGTTTACCCCTAGGGAGGAACTGGCTCCATTATGAAGGTCTTAACGGACGTCCATGAAAATTTTCGACCTTATTTTCATGGAATTCGAGATCACAAAAAATCCATGTACTATAGCACACGAAAATTAGCAAAATCTGGGTTTAATTGATTTGGGGCTCGTTTGAACTTGAAAATGTTGTCGTTTTCCCCTAAGGATGAAGTGGATCCATTACTAAGGTCCTAACGGACGTCCATGAAAATTTTTGTCCATTTGTTTTTGCAATTCAAGTTCACAAAAAATCCATGGACTAATTCACACGAAATTTGGCAAAATATGGGTTTACCTGCTTTGGGGCACGTTGGAACTTGAAAATGCGGTCAATTGCCTCTGGATACGAACTGGCTCCATTACTAAGTTCCTAACGAACGTCCATGAAAAAATTTCAGCCATTTATTTTTTGGGATTCGGGATTACAAAAAATGCATGGACTATAGCATACAAAAATTGGTAAAATTTGGGTTTACCTGCTTTGGGCTCGTTTGAACTTTTAAATGCAGCCGTTTGCCCCTGGGGATGACTAGATCCATTACTAAGGTCATAACCAATGTCAATTAATAATTTCGACCATTTTTTTGGAATTCAGGATCACAAAAAATCCACACTAAAATCGGCAAAATCTGGGTTTACCTGCTTTAAGGCTCATTTGAACTTGAAAATGCGGTCGTTTTCCCCTGCCTTTGAAGAGTTACCACCATTTCAACACCTTCGATGTTATCCCACCACAAATCCAACCACATTACTTTTACAGTGAGGTCCAAAGCACTTCTCAACGACCTCAATATTTGTAAGAGATGAATTAAGATTGAATCGTTTTTTGGATCTCAACCTATAAAACACAAGAAATATTAAAATAATAAAGCACATAAACTTTAATGGTGTAATATGAACTTTATGAGTAAACATTCATAATTTGCATTTGTTTCAAGTTCGACAAGCTTGTTATCCTTCTTACGTGTCTGAAAGAAGATAGTATCCATGTTTGGTAGCTTACCATCTTTTCCTCCCTTCACATATAAATAAACTGGTAAAAGAAATCAAATTTACAGAGAAGAGGCTTTTTAAAAAGTTTCTTGCTTTACTTACTAATTCATAAATAATCTCTCTAATAGGCTTACTACTAGTGCGATGAGGCATAAACAACTTAAGATTTATTGACTGAGTTTCTTGTACTTATTTCCTATATCAACAAACCAACATTGAAATTATGGTCATCCAAGTAAAATAAATTGCTAATAGATCATAGCTATGAATTAATACGTTTGACTATTCACTTAAGAAATAATCTCTAACAAGTCATTCCCAATCACCCTTGTCTACCTCTTTTGACACATCTTTTAGAGAATCACAGAATGTCTAAGACTTCACATTCTTGTGTAGTGTTCCTCTCCAATTATTTAACAACCTTTGCACATGTTGCAAGAAATGTTCTGTTTTATCATTCATGATTCACCGACAAATTTATCCTATAATATTACACAAGTCTCATTTTCATATTGTCAAGCAGGATGCAATAGTAGATTCAAGAAGGTTTTATAAGAATTAACAATGTAAAGGCATGACCCATATTTTAAGGATGAAATAACATATACAAGGAGGAAATAAAATAAACATATTTCTTATGAGCATAGAACGAAGGTGTTAAAGCCTAGTACCAGCATCGGTGCACCATAAGGGCCGATACCAGCAAGTATCAATAAGTTGCCTATATAAGTTCTATAAGAACAAATTTAGTAAACAAGGCCCTGCTCCAAATCTTCATGGGTTCTAGGTACAGTGATCGCTAAGTACATCGTATTCATTTGATCTTAGATGTTTCTTAGTTTATTTAGTATGGTAGAGAACTGTGTGACTTTGTAGCTGGTGCTTGTAAAGATACTAGTTTCGTGGTTTTAATATAAAAATGCTAGCTATTAGTATAATGTACGTCAGCACTAACTATGAGATATTGGTATATATACTAATTAGGCCTATTATCTATTTACCAATGTATCATATATTGTGAGTTGCAGCCACAATCAATTGATGCGTAGGCAGTTGCGACTAAATGTAGCAGGCTTGGTATGGTACTTACTCATGTAGCCTAGATAAAAATTTATTGTCTGGCTAGCAATTGGCTAATCAAGATAAATTGCTAACAAAAGAGAGGAAGATTTGACTACAAATACAATTAGAAGATGATAAGTGTTGTATATGTAGAGATAACAAGTTGGAAACTCGATTAGATCTATTATCAGAATGTACTCACTACTCAACATACCGGAGAGTGTAGGAGTTGTCCAGATCAACGATCGATCTCCTGGCAGCCTCATTTTGGGGGATAAAGTAGTTTGTAATATTCTATGAAGGCAACAGATGATTAACTATGTACTGAAAATGAAATGCTATTTGTAAAAAAACAACACTGAAGACAGAACTATCAAATTAGAGTACAGAAGATGAAGGTAACAAAAAGCTTAATATGGATAAAGGGAAGGCGCTCAAAAAATATTAAAAAGAATTAGTTACAGCTATATGGGGAGATAGAATCTACCACACTTGGCCAGAATAAACTGAAAAATATTTTGAGAGACAGCTAAAAATACAAAGATTACATTTGTACAAATAATAAAGAGATAGCTGAAAGAGTGGATTTCTTGAAACACAATAGGAAAGTTAATAAATGTAGATACCTGGTCCAATAATTTTGTAACTAGGTGATACAATTTTACTTTATGTACATAACAAAATAGTCCATATCAACATCTTCCAGCTTAAAAAATTAAAAAAAATAATGTTGTAAATCCTTTCCATAACAACATTCTACATGTATTCTAGCTTATCGATCTTTTACTATGTACCCGCAATGGACACATATGATTTCACACTAATGAGAGTTGTAGGATTCAGACCTTTATAGGAAGTGTTTTGTCCTTTCTCACCTAAAATACAGTGGAACTTCAGTACAAAAAAATATTTGCTTAGAATCTTTTTAGAAGCTACACTCAAATAGCTCGCCCTTATTAAAGAAATAATGCCCTAATCAGTTTCACACTTGGAGAAGGATGCTACCAATCAGGGAAAGTTGTGTTAAGTAGATTCTACGCAAAGTTGGGCCTGAGAAGATTTTAATTTATTTCAATAACAGGACTAGTAAAGTGTAGTTGGCTAGCACCATCAATAGTCCACCTAGAGGAGGAACCCAAGAGTGACTAATTTTATTCATAATGGCTATTGGAAAGTGAATAGGTTTAAAGCAGTTTTCCCTTAACAAGTAGTTTACAAAATTATGAGCATCAAAATTTATGATGAATAAGAAGATCTATGAATTCGGTCCATCCACTATAGTGGAAAATTCACTTGTCACAATACTTCGGAGTCTACTATGAGATAGAGAAATAGCCAATGCATTACTTCAAGGATGATCTGGCATTGTAAAATGAAAAATCACTTTCAATATATCATTTTTGATTATGAGACTATCGAGAATTAGACTGCCAATTGACAGTTCCCTATAAAAATTCAAAGTTCTTGGCCACTTTAGGTGTTGTTGGTGCAAACAAAATTTTGATGAAAGTATGGAACAAAAGTTTTATAACAATGGCTTGGTTAAATACGTACGAACCTTTTGCAACATGAACATAATTAAAGATATGACTAAACTATACTAGTGCACAAATCAGAATAACATTTAGTTAAAATAAAAGGAAAAACAAACCTAAATGGAGACTCAAAAATTAGGGAAAATAAAGAATTTGAAAAAATTTGACATTCCACAAAGCAATTGAGAGTGAAAAGAACACAAACTTACCTTGGAGAGAAGAAAACGCAAGTGTTGAACAAACTAGTAAGCCCATAAGCAGTAAGAAGAGAAGATTGGTTCTCTTTAAGGAAAATTAGAATGTGTTCTACAATTAAAATAGAGAGATTTGGTTGCCTAATTAAATAGAAGGAACTGAGAGACCTTCGGTCTAGTTTCTGTTAATAAACATTGAAATTGACGTACCTTGTTCATTTTGATCTTATATGTTTGTTTATTGTCCTCTGGCTAAGTTTCTTCCAACAAATTGACACTCTTAATTAGAAACTGAGGGAGCCCTACGGATAGATAAATTTAGGGTTAATACAGATCTGGGCAGAATAAAAAATCCCCAAATCTCAAATAGAATTGGAGAGAAGTATGTATTGCAGATTTTACTCAAATTTCTCTACTTGTACTAGAGAGTAGTTGTGCTTCAGTTAGGATTATCTAAAAGAGTGATAGAAGATCAGAAATATCATTAGTGAATCTATTTTCATATGGAGAGGAGGAGTGGGGTATGTGCACTATTTTTTATGGAGAGGAGGGGTGGTGTATATCGTGTGTGGTTGAGAAAAAATAGGGAAATTATTAATGTATATTCGCCATTATGTTATTATTAACAACCGGATAATGATGTTTTTAACATCAGGATATTTAATTTTTTGCTAATTTTAAACTGAAAATTGATCTTTTAATGACGGAAAAAATATTTAGTTGCTATAAATACACTTTAACGACAAGATTCATATCTCGTCATTAAGAATTAGATTTTAAAAGTAAAATTCCATGTAGTGTATACTATCACGCCCCAAGGCTACCCCCTGATTGTTCTGGTTAGCTATACTCTGTGTGAAAAGTTGAATGGCGTTCCGAAACTCTGCATTCGAAACATTCTAATCTGGGACTGGAGGAACTATGTCAGCATTGCGCGCATTAGTTGTAATACCCCGAAAACTAGTAGACCTAACTAGAGCCTCAAGCTAGGATTCTAGAGTTTGGTATATGTGGATTAGAGTCGTAGATGAGACTTCTCGTACTTAGAATGAGGGGTTTAGTGGTTGAATGTCAAGGTATGTGTTAGACCCCGTAGTTTAGAAGAATATGTAAGGTTTGGGTAAGGGTTGCAAGGGCTAGGTCCAAGGGTAAAGGGCAAAGCCTAAGCAAAAGGCCAAGGCTGCCCCAACGTTGGCCAAGCACTGCCAAGGACCACGACCACCTTCACGACTAGTGGTCATGACCACGGTTCGTGAAGGGGCTTATGAAGAACCGTTTGGCATAAGGGAGACAAGGCCTTGATGTCTATCTACTGCCCCAAGACCAAGACCCGTTTGCTTGACCACGGATTGTGGGATGTCTCGTGGTCATGACTTAGCATTTTGGGAGCATGGAAAGTTAAGGGGAGCTACTGGTCAAGGGACCACGAGCACCGCCATGGGCCGTGGTGCCCTTGATGGCTCGTGAAGATGGGCGTGGCCTCTGGCAAGGGGCTTCCTAGTCGAGGGTCATTTTAGTAATTCCTTTTTAATTAATTTTAAGTGGAGGTCATTTTATGTTGGTTTTATTCACCTATATAAAGTATTTTAAGTAATTAACCACCCTAACTAAGTCATTTATAATCAAATCCCCAAATCACTCCCATCTCAAATATTTCTCTCTCTACAAAAGATTAAGAAGAAGAAGAAAAAGAAGAAAAGGAAGCTTAGGAAAAGAACAACCTCCATTTTTGAAAGCTTGGGTTAGGGCTTTGATTAAAGGTATGTTTAGCTTATTCATCTATGGGTTCTTCCACCCACAGAGTCCTTTAGAATTTATCCAATTTTGTGAAGAAGAACCCCCATCTAAGCTAGGGTTACCTCCAATGCGTGGGTTTTAGTTGGGTATGATTCCAATTGGTTGGATAATACTTATCTATGGTTAATTTAGTGTAGATTCTTAATATTATGATGAATTTATGTGACTACCTTGCTTAACCCTAGAAATTAAAGTATGTGCGTTGATGATTCTTGAAAATTTTTCTAGAATCGTTATCATGTATGGAACTTATTCAAGAATAGAAATATGAAATGATGAATTCAACTATATTTATGAATTTATGCTATATCATGAATTGTAGAGATTGAAATTGGGACTTTGTGATGAATTATGCTTAGAATTGCCTATGACTAAGGCTTGTGACTAATATGTCATGTGATCTAGACTAGCATGATGATTGTGGAGTAAATCTTGATAGTAGGGCTTGAATGTCATAATGTTGATCACTAGGGCTCATAGAGTAAGTCTAATATGATGAGATAGCTTGCATGAAATTGATATAAAAGATAAATAATGTTGTGGTGGAAGGATTTTACCCACATGACCTACCTAGAACTATATGAATGCATGTATGTAGAATGTGAAAGGTCTTCTCTCATAGAATTGTTTTAGTATGAAAGTTTAATCACCTAAAATGAATCATGCTTGTTCGAATAGAATAGTTTGAAGTTGTGACATATGATCCCTTCATGGATAGTTTGACTTATGTAGCATGGGAAAGAAGGTTCTCATGGTATCTTGGGATGGAGGAACTATACTCTCCTAAGGTTAGATTGGATTAGCATTTGTAGGATGCTTTTCATGGTATCTTGAATTAGTGTAGGCATAGTAGCCTAGGATTGAGAATATATGCTCTCGTAAGGGTAGCTTGAATTAGCATTGTTAGAATACCTTCATGGTAACATGACTTAGTTACGCCATGACCATTTCATGGTAGCTTAGGATTGAGACACCATACTCTCCTAAGGATAGCTTAGGGTTGAAGATTCATGCTCCCTTAAGGATAACATGCATCATATTGAATGTTTGCATGGTTGCTAGGTTGGGTTGCTTGTACTCTTCCTTGTATAGTTGGGTTTTGATGATAGTGTGTTTTACCATGGTTGTTAGGTTTAGCCTTGTAAGGTGCTATTCCTTAATAGTCTAGAATGATAACTANAGCTTAGGGTTGAAGATTCATGCTCCCCTAAGGAAAACATGCATCATATTGAATGTTTGCATGGTAGCTAGGTTGGGTTGCTTGTACTCTTCCTTGTATAGTTGGGTTTTGATGATAGTGTGTTTTACCATGGTCGTTAGGTTTAGCCTTGTAAGGTGCTATTCCTTAATAGTCTAGAATGATAACTAGTAATCATCGAGTATGATGGCCTAAAGAAGTACTTAGTGTGAATAGTAGTATGGGATGCTATTCATACATGGCACAAGTATGACTTGAAACTACTTATGAAGTGTTCTCTTATGTAATGCATGCTTAGCTTTGATTGTTGCCATATGTGCCTCCATGATATGATTGACTAAAGTTGATAGTTCCTTATCTATATGAAGTAGGTTAATAGTGACACCGAGATATGGTAATTATGAATATGGTGACTTCAAGGATATGCTTAGTATGTGGTATTATGGGATGCCACCCATGCATTGCACATGTGCTTTGAGGTTACTTAGGAGTATAGTGCTGTAATGACATGAAAACCTAAGTCTTTACCATTGTTATGGACTATGCCTAAGAATGGCCAAAAAGGGGTACTTATCTTGGATGGTATTATGGGATGCCATTCATGCTTTGCGCAAGTGAAACTTGGGGATGCTTGAGGGATAGTTATCATGTAGTTTGAAAGACTAAGGGTTAAGGAATGTAGTTTGAAGGTCTAAGTAGAGACTATGCCATGAACATGATTTATCTCCTATGCTAATTAATTTTTTCTTAAGTTGGCTTATGATTATATGATGCTTATGTTGGAGATTATGCTATTATGTTATTATCTGTTATGCTTATGTCCTATGTTGACGAACCATTTTGAGATGTTCTTATGTTGTTATGCCAGCTTTCATACTTGATACATTTTGTAATAACGCATACTTTGCATATTTTATAATCAAATGCAGGGTTTCAAACATTGAGTTCCTTTGGAGGCTAGGTTTCTTGGAAGAAAGAAGAGTTTAAGATTTTGTGAGTCCTCAGAGCTTCGAGGACAAACCCATCTTTCCTTTATGTCATTTCTTTATGTTTTAGACTTGTATATGGGTTACATCCCAAGACTTTTATTCTAGAGTTTAATAGATGGTTTGAAACAAATGAGTAGTAAAGACTTCCGCTTGCTTATGAAAATGTTTTCGATTGTATGGATCAAAAATAGCTTTAAATTTTCCCGTATTTTTATTACCTATGTTATTATTATGCTAAGGGCTTGTATGAGACCCCTTCGGGGTCAAGTACGCCATGTTACACCTAGGGTATACCCTTTGGGTCATGACAAACTTGGTATAAGACCACAAGGTTTAAAATAGTAATTGGATTGTCTCAAACCACGTCTAGTAAAGACTTGTTCTTCAATGTGAACCATGCCACATTTATGAATAGGAGACTATTGGATGTTTAGGAAAAATCTCACTTCTTCATTCTATTAGTCATGCCATAGAGCTTGGCTTTAGTAGGTCTTTCTTCTAACCCGTGCCATTATTTTTCAGGGTATGGCTAATACAAGAGAAAATACTAGGAGAGAAGAGGAAGGTAATGTGGACGAAGAGGTTCCTCTCCAAGTTCCACACCAAGCTCCTCCTCAAGTTCCAAATGACCCTCCAATTGGGAATGCCATTCTTGCAGCATTTAGGGCTTCTATGTAATTGTTGGCTCAAGCCTTAATGGCGCAAGCCAAAAGAGAGGTGGTGGCTCCGGCAAACCCAATAAGGGGGATGGGTGCTTCTAGGATAAGGGAGTTTTTGAGGATGAACCCTCTGGAGTTTAGTGGCTCCATGATTGAAGAGGATCCAAATGGGTTCATAGAATAGGTTTATAAGACACTTGTTGCCACAGGGGTAACTACTGTAGAGAAAGTGGAACTACCTACTTACCAATTGAAGGATGTTGCCCAAATTTGGTATTAATGGAAGATTCTAGGCCGGTAGAGGCGGGTCCTTTAGAGTGGTAAGCATTTAAGTCAGCATTTCTAGATAGGTTCTTTCCCCGGCAGTTGAGAGAAGCCAAATTGGGAGAATTCATCAACCTTAAGCAAGGTAATATAAGTGTTAAAGAGTACTCCTTGAAATTCACCCTTTTATCTAAGTATGCTTCATCTTTGGTAGAAAATCAAAGGGATATGATGAATAGGTATGTGACGGGTGTGTCCAAATTAGTGTCAATATAATGTCGTACGACAATGCTCCTTGATGATATGGATATCTCATGCCTTATAGTGTATGCTCAATGAATGGAAGAAGAAAAGCTTGAAGAGGAAAATGCTAGGGAGAAAACTAAGTCTAGGGGGGATTATGATAAGTCTTTCCATGATGGGTCCGATGGACATAGTCGTTCTAGGAATCGACAAAGGTTTTCCGAACAAGGCTTTTCTAATGCTCATAAGCATAAGGAGGAGAAAGTGTCTACCCCTAGGCCACAAGGGATAAGTAATGAGTCCCTATGGCCCTCTTGTGCTAGATATGGTAGAAGGCATGGAGGTAAGTGTTTAACCGATAGAGATGGTTGCTTTGGTTGTGGTAAGAGTGGCCACAAGATGAAGAAAAGTGCAAAGGCTAAGGTTACAAGAAGAGAGGGTAAAAAAGTTGCCTCTAGTAGTGGGGATGTGGAGCCTCAAAAGAAGAATAGGTTTTATGCTCTCCAACCTAGAGAAAGTCAAGAGTGATCTCCTCATGTCCCTTTCGGTATGTTTTTTATGCTTTAGTAAATTTTCCAGATTTCTTGTGTTTTGTGACTTGTTATGTTGGGATTTGAAGTTGTCTTACTGTGATTGATGTTTAGAAGAGCTTGTGTAGGCTTACTCCCAAGGGGGAGATAGTGTGCCTATCTAATAAGGTTATTATGTGATTATGTGTTGCCATGATTTCCTTATATGCATGTTCATGAAAATGCTTAGATCTTGTTAGAAATGACTTACATGGATTGTTTTATCTCATGTTGTAGCATAGGAGATGTTAGTTCCTCCTTGAAAATGAGTAGGTGTGGATTTTCATGCATTTTGGGTTGTTAGATGTAATTCCTACTCCCTTGTGTTGCATTGAATATGTTTAGCTTGGGATTGAAGTTTCCTTGTTTGGTTGTGTGTATTTAGATGTAGGCCATGCATGATGGGCTTCTAGTCTAGAGTCGTTTCTTTTAAGAAGTGTTTAGAAATGTCAATCGAGGATGAATGTTCCCAAGCGAGATATTGTAATACCCCATAAACTAGTAGACCTAACTAGGGGCTCAAGCGAGGGTTCTAGAGTTTGATATATGTGGATTAGAGTCGTAGATGAGGCTTCACGTACTTAGAATGAGATGTTTAGTGGTTAAACATCAAGGTACGTGTTAGACCCCGTAGTTTAGAAGATTATCTAAGGTTTGGGTAAGGGTTGCAAGGGCAACGACCAAGGCTTAGGGACAAAGCCTAAGCCAAAGGGCAAGGCAGCCCCAACCTTGGCGAAGCACTGCCAAGGACGACGACCACCTTCACGACCAAGGGACATGACCACGGTCCGTGAAGGGGCTCGTGAAGACCCCTTAGGCGTGTGGGAGGCAAGGCCTTGAGGCCTAGCAACTGTCCTAAGCCCACGACCATCACCACGACCCATTGGCTTGACTACGGATCGTGGGAGGTCTCGTGGCCATGACTTAGCATTTTGGGAACTTTGCAAGTTGAGGGCAGCTACTGGTCAAGGGAGCACGTGCACCACCACAGGCTGTGGTGCCCTTGACGGCTCGTGAAGATGGTCATGGCCCCTGGAAAGGGGCTACCTAGTCGAAGGTCATTTAGTAAATTCCTTTTTAATTAGTTTTTGGGGGGGGTCATTTTATATGTGTTTTATTGAACTATATAAAGTATTTTATGCCATTAAAACACCCCAACTAGGTCAATTAGAATTAAAACCCAAATCAGTCCCCTCTCAAATATTTCTCTCTCTAGAAAAGCTCAAGAAGAAGAAGAGGAAGAAGAGAAGGAAGCTAAATTTGGGTTATGGCATTGATTAAAGGTATGTTTGGTTTATTCATCTATGAGTTCTTCCACCCATAAAGTCCCTTAGAAATTCCCCAAATTTGTGAAGAAGAACCCCAATCTAAGCTAGGGTTACTTCCAATGTGTGGGATTTAGTTGGGTATGATTCCAATTGATTGGATAATACTTATTTATGGTTAATTTAGTGTTGACTCATGATATTATAAAAATTTATGTGAATTCCTTGGTTAACCCTAGAAATCAAAGTATGCGGGTTTATGCCTTGTGGATAGAAATTGATGATTGTTGAGAGATTTTCTAGAATTGTTATCATGTATGGAACTTATTCAAGAATAGAAATATGAAATAATGAATTGAACTAGATTTATGAATGTATGCTAGATCAAGAATTGTAGTGATTGATATTGGGACTTTATGATGAATTATACTTAGAATTGCCTATGACTAATGCTTTTGACTAATATGTCAAGTGATCTGGTCTAGTATGATAATTGTGGAGTAAAGCTTGATAGTAGGGCTTGACTGTCATAATGTTGATCACTAGGGCTTATAAAGTCAGTCTAATATGATGAGATAGCTTGCATAAAATTGGTATAAAAGATAGATAGTGTTGTGGTTGAAGGCTTTTACCGAAATGACCTACCTAGAAATATATAAATGCATGTATGTAGAATGTGAAAGGTATTCTCACATAGAATGGTCCAATAGTGAAAGTTTAATCACCTAAAATGAATCATGCTTATTAGAATAAAATAGCTTGAAGTTGTGACATATGATCCCTTCATGAATAGTTTGACTTATGTAGCATGGGATAGAAGGTGTCTTGGTAGCTTGGATTAGCATTTGTAGGATACATTTCATGGTAGCTTTAATTAGTGTAGGCATGGTAGCCTGGGATTGAGGATCTATGCTCTCCTAAGGGTAGCTTGAATTAGCATTGTTAGAATGCCTTCATGGTAGCATGACTTAGTTAGTCCAAGACCATTTCTTAGTAACTTAGGATTGAAACACCATACTCTGCTAAGTATAGCTTAGGGTTGAGGATTCATACTCCCCTAAGGGTAGCATGCATTATATTGAATGTTTGCATGGTAGCTAGGTTGGATTACTTGTACTCTTCCTTGTATAGCTTGGTTTGCATGAAAGTGTGTTTTACCATGGTAGTTAGGTTTAGGCTAGTATGGTCCTATTCCGTAATGGTCTAGAATGATAACTAGTAATCATTGAGTATGATTAGCTTAAAGAAGTAGTTAGTGCGAATAGTAGTATGGGATGTTATTCATACATGGCACATGTATGACTTGAAGCTACTTATGAAGTGTTATCTTTTGTGATATATGCTTATCTTTGATTGTTTTCATAGTTGCCTTCCATGATATAATTGACTCAAGTTGATAGTTCCTTGTCTATCTGAAGTAGGTCAATAATGACGCCTAGAGATCGTAAATACGAATATGGTGACTTTAAGGATATGCTTAGTTTGTGTGGTATTTTGGGATGCCACCCATACATTGCACAAGTGTTCTTTGAGGTTACTTAGGAGTATAGTGCTCTTATGACATGAAAACCTAAGTCTTGACCCTTATTGTGGACTATGCCCAAGAATGACAAAAAAGGGGCACTTAGCTTGGATGGTATTATGGGATGTCATTAATTCCTTGCACAAGTGAACCTTGAGGATGCTTGAGGGATAATTCTCTTGTATGAAAGACTAAGCGTTAAGGAATGTGGTTTGAAGGTCTAAGTAGAGATTATGCCATGAACATGATTTATCTCCTATGCTCATTAATTATGTCTTATGTTGGCTTATTATTATATGATGCTTATTTTGGAGAATATGCTATGACTATGTTATGTCCTATGTTTACTAACCATTTTGAGATGTTCTTATGTTGTTATGCCAACTTTCATACAAGGTGCATTTTGTACTAACGCATACTTTGCCTACATTCTAATCAACTGTAGGGTTTCGGAGATTGAGTTCCTTTGGAGGCTAGGTTTCTAAGAAGCAAGAAGAGTTGAAGATTTTTTGAGTCATCATATCTTTGAGGGCAAACCCATCTTTCCTTTATGTCATTTCTTTATGGTTTAGACTTGTATATGGGCCACGTTCCAAGACTTTTATTCTAGAGTTTAATAGATGGTTTGAGACAAATGAGTAGTAAAGACTTCCACTTGCTTATCAAAATATTTTCGATGGTATGGATCTAAAGAAGTTTTAAATTTTCCTCTATTTTCTATTACCTATGTTATGATTTTGGTAAGATCTTGTCTGAGACCCCTTCGGGGTCAAGTATGCCATGTTACACCTAGGGTATACCCTTGGGCTATGACATTAGCATTTCTTGGGTAAGCTCTACGAGGAGGCATGATATGAAAACACATAACGATGGATTAGAAAGAAAATCGTACCTGCGCCTGATAAGAATATCAAGAAAGTGATTTTTTCCTAAAACAGTTCATAGCCTCCCCTTCATAGGTGTGACGCACTTCAAAGTCATGAAATGGAATCTACTTAGTGTGGCTTTTTAGATATCTTAGGAATCTTGAACCTAGTTCTCTCTTACCAAGTTCGTCACACCTCGAGGCTATCCCCTGGGCATAAACACAGGACCTAGGATAACGAGTGACCCCAAGCTAACCCTGCTGGCATATCATAAGCACACTTAAAGATGTTCTGAAAAATAGAAATTTTGTGCAGAAGCTTAAAACATGACATAAAGTGAAATGGTGGGGAATACCCATTCTAAGTCTAAATATATAAAATAGAGTTTAATGAAAATTGAAAGATCAACTTCAACTAAAACTGAATCTAAGCTATGTCTGAATATAATCCTCTAACTGACTAGAGTGGAATGCACCAACTAACTCTAGCAAAACTGAAATCTGAAAGACTTAAAATAGAAAAATAAAATGTCAATCGTCCTCGAATAATGAGGACTCACCACTGATATTGCTGAACTGGAGATCGGGAATCGATGTATGCATGATTTAAATGTTGAGGACCTGAACCAATATAACAGGAAGATGTAGCATAGAGGATGTGTCAGTACTTGAAATGTACAAAGCATGCAAGATAGGATAAAGCTCAACAACATATACATAACTGAAAAAAGTAATAAGAGCAAGGATATAATATGAACAGGATGTAAATACTGAAATATGTTGAATACTGAGCTAACTGAATTCAATGACCAAGTACAAACATGTTGAGGCTGAATACTGAACTATAACTTATAACATCGTCAATACACTAGAAACTTACTGTGGGAGCTACTATTAACCGACATAAAACCACGAGAACTATCTGTGAAGTGCAACATATCACCCCATCGATAGGACCCAATATACCTTGCCAGGGGTACAAAGCCATGACTGGAGTGATCACTAAATATGTTGCCTAAATAAGGGACTTATCCTACAGGCACATAGTTCTGGGACTATCAGGGTGACTGACCCTTAGTGCACTCGGTATTAAGCCTATTCCCAACTAATTATGTAAGAAACATAATATAACTGAATTTCTGTAATACTAAATAGTTCAAAATACTGACATGAAGTAAACTAATCTACACATCTAGAGTTCAAAATATCTGAATAAGCTAACCTAGGAAGTGTAATTCATGAAGTAAACTAATCTACACATCTAGAGTTCTGAGTTTCATGCAAGAACTAAGCAACAATTCCTCAAAAACATGATATTCTTATTTGGATTAGTATAACAACTGAATCACAATAATAATATGAAGTTCTAGAAACCCTAGGTCTAAACATGTTATAGAGAATCCAGAATATGACTGATTCTAAGGACCAAATGGGTAAAACGAACCTACTAGTGAAATCCCACATACCTGGTGACAAATTTCACGGAGAAAGCATTCAATTTCTGGGGTGGAACTGGAGGAAACCTTGCAGCATTCTTGGGGAGGTTTGGTCGACTCTTTCTTTTCTTTTTCATTCAACTTTGATAAATTTTGGAGAATGAGTTCAGTTGGGTAAGTTCTAATTAAGTTACTAGGCTAAAACTGACTAAAACGACGTAGTTTAGGGGTTAAACGACGTAGTTTAGGGGTCCAACACACAGGGAAAAGACCAAAACGACCCTAACTTAAAAGTTGTTGGGGCAACCCGATGGACATGACCGATGGACCGTCGACTGACGGTCCATCCTGTCAACCATCATTGTCTTTGAGAGAGGAGGTCTGAGGGTCACGATCCACGAACCTGGACCACGACTCGTGTCTGACCTACTGTCGATGGATCCGATCGATGGTCGTGCCTTAGCTTAATTTTTATGGGCTTTCTGGGAGGGGGTTGCAGGTGGCTAACCATAAACCCCACCTACGGTCCTTGGGTCACCGTACGTTCCCTGGGTGGTGCATTATCTCTCCCCTGGGAACATTCGTCCTCCAATAAAGCTAAACTAGTTGAATATGTAGGGAAAAAGTTTCAAACCCTACCACTAAGTACTAGAAACTGAAATCTGACTGAACTAAGTTCCAAGAACATGAAAATATGTTGAAAATGCAAGTATAACTAGAGGAACATGATACTAAGACTTAATTTATGCATGACTAACTGAAAGACTAGAGAGGAACTACTACCTCAAGCTAGAAAGGGATCAGAAGGAAAGAGATGAGGATACTTGGCCTTCATGACTGCTTCTTCTTCCCAAGTAGCTCCCTCGATAGACTAACTCCCCCACAAAACCTTAAATGAAGCAACTTTTTTTATCCTCTACCTTTAAACATGTCGATAAAGAATCTCAACTGGCACATCCTCATAAGTGAGACTATCCTTTATAGCCACATTTTCCAATGGTACTATGAATGCTGGATCACCCACACACTTCTTCAACAGTGAAATGTGAAAGACCGGATGCACTGCTGCTAGTTCTGTTGACAACTCTAACTCATGAGTCACTTTACTATTACTTTTCAACATATTGTAAGGGCCTACATATCTAGGCATGAGCTCCCCTTTCTTGCTAAATCTCATCACCCCCTTCGTAGGTGACACTTTCAAGAAAACCCAATCAACAATTTGGAACTCCAAGTCTCCTGTCCTTACATCGGCATAAGAGTTCTGGCGACTCTGGGTTATCTTAAGTCTATCTATAATGAGCTGAATTTTTTCCATAGCATCAAGAACCGAATCTGGCCCTATCAAGGTTGTTTCACCTACTTCAAACCAACCAACTGGAGATGTACATCTATGCCCATACAATGCCTCATCAGGGGACATTCGAATGTTGGAATGATAGCTATTATTGTAGGCGAACTCTATAAGACGAAGGTTAATATCCCAACTATCCTTGAAGTCGATGACGCAAGCTCTCAACATGTCCTCTAAGGCTGAATGGTACGCTCTGCCTGACCTACCGTCAGTGGATGAAATGTTGTGCTGAGGTTAACCTGAGTACCAAGACCTTTCTGAAATGACTTCTAGAAATGAGAGGTAAACTAAGGACCTCTATATGAGATGATAGACAAAGGAACCCCATGCAACCTTACTATGCATTAATGTAAAACTTGGTGTAGTCGTCCACCAAATCTGTACTCTTGACAGCCAAAAAATCTGCTAGAATAGAATACCTGGAGTTATGGGTTTCTGCTAGAATTTGTTGTCTCAACTCACCCACCTTAGGAACATATAAACAACCTTAATAGCAAAGCACACCATCTCCCCCTTGGGAGAAAACCTCAACTCTCTGTTGATGAACTGTACCCTTCAGTTGAAGCAACATAGGATCAGTGTCTTGTTTTTCCTTAACCTCCGCTACTAATGAAGATTCAGATCCATTCTGAACTATCACATCATCTCCTGATATGTTCATGAGGCAAAGTCCTAAGAAAGCAAGTCAGTGAATATTTTTTGCTAGTTCTTTCCTTTCTTCAACAACATGTGCTACACTACCCATAGATAGTCTGCTAAGAGCATCAGCTACCACATTGGCCTTACCAGGATGGTAAAGCACATTCATATTATAGTCCTTGAGGAACTCAAGCCATATCCTCTGGTGAAGATTAAACTCTTTTTGTGTGAACACATATTGAAGGCTCTTATGGTCTGTGAATACATCTACGTGATCACCATACAAAAAATTTATCTACATCTTAAGGGCAAATACTACGACTGCAAGCTCGAGGTCATAATTCGGATAGTGCTTCTCATGCACCTTAAGTTGTCTAGAAGCATATGTTATAGCCTTACCTCGCTGCATCGACACACAACCTAGGCGGACTATGGATGCATCACAATAGATCACATAACCGTCTGAACCCTCTGGTAGATTCAAAACAAGATTTGTAGTCAACCTAGTTTTTAGTTATGAGAAGCTATGTTCACAATCATCTAACCACTGAAACTTAATCTTTTTCTGAGTCAGCTTAGTCAATGGAGAATCTATGGATGAAAATCCTTCCATGAAATTTCTTTATTAACCATCCAAACCCAAGAAACTTCTGATATTTATACGAAAGGTACCTGGGCCATTGTTTCACTGCCTTTATTTTCTGAGAATCCACCCGGATCAATTCACTATATACTATATGACCAAGTGAAGCAACATATTGCAACCAAAACTCACATTTTCTAAACTTAGCGTATAAGTGGCGATCTTTGAGAGTCTGCAGGATAACCCTCAAATGAGCCGCATGTTCTTCCTCATTCCCAGAGTAAATAAGGATACCATCAATAAAGACGATAACGAACAAGTCCAAATACTGCTTGAACACCCTGTTCATAAAATTCATGAATGTTGCAAGAGAATTGATTAGTCCAAATGGCATAACTACAAATTCATAATGACCATACCTAGTTATGAAGGTTGTTTTCGAAACGTCACTATTTCTGACTCTAAGCTGATGATAACCAAATCTGAGGTCTATCTTCGAGAAATGACTAGCACCCTCCAGGTGGAAGAACAAGTCATCAATCCTGGGGATATGGTACTTATTCTGGATTGTGACTTTGTTCAACTATTAATAGTCAATGCACATCCTGAGAGAACCATCTTTCTTTTTCACAAACAACACTAGTGCACCCCATGGGGAAATACTAGGTATGATGAATCCCTTATCTAGAAGGTCTTTTAATTGCTCTTTCAATTCCTTGAGCTCAGTTGGAGCCATTATGTAAGCAGGAATAGAAATAGGTTGGGTATGTGGAAGGATATCAATTTTTGAGTCGATTTCCATTTTAGGAGGAACTTCAGGAAGATCTTCTGGAAACACTTCTGGGAACTCATTAACTACTGGAACTAACACAACAGTTGGGCTTTCAGAGCTTGAATGCTTAACCCAAATTAGATGATAGAGATACCCCTTATAGATCATCTTTCTAGCCTTAAAGTAGGAAATGAATCGACCCCTAGGAACTTAGCTACTACCCTTCTATTCTAAGATTAGTTCATCTTGAAACTGAAAAAGAACAATCTTAGTTCTACAATCGATTGAGTCATAACAAGAATGTAACTAATCAATGCCTATAATGATAGCGAAGTCTACCATTTCTAACTCTAGAAGATCTGCTGAGGTGACTTTCTGAGAGACTATGATAGGGCATTTTATGTATACCCGTCTAGCTATAACTGGTCACCGACAGGAGTAGAGACTGAGAAGGGTCCAGAGAGAGTTTCTAAACTGACACAAGAGTTTACTGCTATATAAAAAGTTATAAAGGAAATAGTAGTCCCTGGATATAACAAAGCATAACCATCTAAATGCAAGACTCGCAATGTGCCAGTAACCACATCAGGAAATCTTCCTAATCCTGGCGAGCCTTGAGATCATACAGCCTGCCCTGGCGCTAACCACCACCTGTACGAGATGAAATACCCTGCTCACTCGGGAGACCTGCTCGTGCTGCTGAAAGTGTAAACTGAGCCCAACCATTATTACCTACTTGTCCCTCTTTAGAAGAAGGGCAATCCCTCAATCTATGACCAGTCAGACCACACCCAAAACATTCATCTTTTATTGCAAGACCCTTGCCTGGATGGTTTTTACCACACTTTGGGTAAGTTGGGTAGGTCCTAGTAACTGAAACACTCTACTGAGATTTAGGGCCTGATGCCTTACCTTTCTGATCCTGACGAAATGTGGAGGACGGAACAGTAGTTGATGAAGGCGCTGGGGCTGAAGACCTTTGCTGAAATTGCTAGCGATTTCCACCACCCGATTTTTGCTGAGAGTACTAATAGGTTTCTGTCCTAGACTTCTTATTCTCCTTAGCCTGTTTCCTAGCCTTATCTCTCTCAACCTAATAAGCATGATTCATGAGCCTAGTGATGTTCATATATTCCAATAACATAGCATTTCTGCACTCTGTTCTCACCAAGTCAGATACCCCAAATAAAAACTAACTCATCTGCGCCCTGGGATCGGCAACCATATGTGGAGCATACCTAGAGAGCTGGGTGAACTTAAGTCCATACTCTTGGACCGACATAGAACCTTGTCTCAAATTCATAAATTCCTAAGTCTAAGCCTTCTTGAACTCTCTTGGGAAGAACCTGTCCAAAAAATTCCCGTAAAATATTCCCTTGTCACGGGAGTTGCATTCTCACTCCTATTGTCTTTCCACTCGATGAACCAAATGTGAGCCACATCCTTTAGCTAGTAGGATGCAAACTCTACCCTATCGTTCCTTTTCACTTGCATCACTCGAAAGATTTTCTTGACCTCATCAATGAAGTTTTGGGGATCCTCACCAACTTGCGACCCTTGAAACACCTGTGGGTTCATCCGAACAAATCATAGACCCTAGCTTCCGTTGATCCACCACTAGCACTTGTAGGAACTGGAACTTTCTGATTGTTCTGGTTTGCTACACTCTGGGTCAAAAGTTGAATGGCATACCGACACTCTGCATTCAAAAAACTTCCTGATCCATGGGACTGGAGGAGCTGCATCAGCATTGCGTGCATTAGCATTCCTTGGGCTTCTCTTTGAGGATGCATGATATAAAACTTCATAACAATGAATTACAAAGAACATCATACCTACGCACGAAAAGAATATCAAGAAAGTGATGTATTTCCTAAAACACTTCGTAGCGTTCCCTCATAGGTGTGGCGCGCTTCACACTCATGAAAGGGATTCTACTTAGTGCGGTTTTTTGGACATCTTTTGACTCTTGAACCTCGTGTTCTGATACCAAGTTTGTCACGCCCCAAGGCTACCCTCTGGACGTAAACACATGACCTAGAATCATGAGTGACACAAAGTTAACTTTGCTGGCATATCATAAGCACATTTAAATATTTTTTGAAAAATAGAAAAATTGTGCGGAAGCTTAAAACATGACATAAAGTGAAATGATGGAGAATACACATTCTAAGTCTGAATATATAAAACTGAGTTCAATGGCAACTGAGAGATCAAACTTAACTAAACTGAATTTAAACTATGTGTGAATATAAGCCTTTAACTGACTAGAGATGTTGGGACATGCCTTAGTTAACTCTAGCAAAAGTGAAACTGAAAGACTAAAAATAAAAAGATAAGATGTCAATTGTCCTCGAAGAATGAGGACTCACCACTGATACTGCTGAACTGGAGATCGGGAACCAATCTATGTGTGATCTGAATGTTGAGGACATGAACCTATATCACGAGAAGATGTAGCGCAGATTATGTGTCAGTACTTGAAAGGTACTAAGCATGCAAGAGAGGATAAAGTTGAACAACATATAGATAACTGAACAATTCAATAAGAGCAAGGATATAATCTGAAAATGATGTAAATACTTAAATATATTGAATACTAAGCTAACTAAATGCAATGACCAAGTATAAACATGTTGAGACTGAATATTGAACTACAACTGATAACAAGGACAACGAACTAGAATCTGACTGTAGGTGCTACTATTAAACGACATAAAACCACGAGAGCTATCTGTGGAGTCTCATGTATCGCCCCATCGATAGGACCCAATATACCTTTTCAAGGGTACAAGGCATGACTAGCGTGATCACTAAATATGCTGCCTACAGAGGGGACTTATCCTACACGGGCACGTAGTTCTGGGACTATCTGGGTGACTGACCCTTAGTCCACGCAGTATTAAGCCTACTCCAAACTGATTATGTAAGTAACACATTATAACTGAATTTGTGTAATACTGAATAGCTCAAAATATTGACATGCTTACTGAAAATGAAACATTAATATACTGATATTGAAATATTTTTAACTGGGGAATGTATATCCGAATAAAATGACCTAGCAAGTGTAATTCATGAACTAAACGAATCTACACAACTAGGGTTCTAATTTCATGTAAGAACTAATAAGTAATTCCTCAAAAACATGATATTTAAATTTTCATTAGTCTAACAGCTGAATCACAACAATAATCTGAATTTATAGAAGCCCTAGGTCTATACATGTAATAGAGAATCTAGAATCTGATTGAATTCTAGGGACCTAATGGGTGAAAGGAATCCACTAGTGAAATCCCACATACCTGGTGACCAATTTGATGGAGAATCTTTTGATTTCGGGGCTGGAATAGGAGGAAACCTTGTTGCGTTCTTGGAGAGGGTTGGTCGACTCTTTCTCCTCCTTTTCGTTTGGATGAATTTTGGAGAATAAGTTGACTAGGGTAAGTTCTAATAAAGTTACTAGGCTAANAATCCCACATACCTGGTGACGAATTTGATGCAGAATCTTTTGATTTCGGGGTTGGAATAGGAGGAAACCTTGTTGCGTTCTTGGAGAGGGTTGGTCGACTCTTTCTCCTCCTTTTCGTTTGTATGAATTTTTGAGAATAAGTTGACTAGGGTAAGTTCTAATAAAGTTACTAGGCTAAAACATACTAAAACGATGTAGTTTAGGGGTCCTACGCATAGGGAAAAGACCAAAACGACATTGGCTTAAAAGTTATCGGGGCCCACCAAACGACCTGACTGATGGACCATCGACTAACCTATAGTCTATCCTGTCAACCTTTGTTGGTTTTCAAAGGGGAGGTGTTGAGGGTCACGATCCACGAACCTGTACCATGGCCCATGGTCTGATCTATGGTCTATGCGTCCGGTCGTGGGTTATGCCTTAGCTTAATTTTTCTGGCCTTTCTGGAAGGGGGTTGCAGGTGGCCAACCACAGACTAGACCTACAGTCCGTAAGTCACCCTACGTTCTTTGGGTGGTGCCCGTCGGTGGCACCTCCGACTTCTGATTTTCTGTAATCTGGTCTTTCTAGCATATGGGGTGTTACAATTAAAAGACTGACAGACTGTCGTTTGGACTACCGTCCGTCGACTGGGTCAATCGTTCATGGTCTGCCCGACAAGGCTTCACTAAAACATGCATAATTTTTTTCTCGTATCTTGGACTTTACCAAACTCGTTACCATTGGAAAGAGGATTCAATTATCTTTAATTTGATAGGTTATGGGCCACCTAATTCATTTTGTGCTAAAAGATATGACCGTTTGAAGTTGATCCAAAAACCCTTTCATAACAAATAACTGTAATTATCAACGATGGTGGCGAACAACGATCCGTGGATCAAACTATGGACCATCCTATTTGTCCATTTTTACTTCAGATACTCAATTACTGGGCCACTAATGACGAACCCCTTCTTTAAGTTCATGGTTCAGTCAACGGACTGTAGGATGTGGTTGTTGTTCTCGACTTTTGACTCTGAAATATTTCTAAGTGTAGGACTCACCTACGAACCTTATCTATGGCTTGTGGAATGGATGATGGGTTGTCCTAGTGAACCGTCACAAAGTATCAAAACTAGACATCTTTTAGAAAAATCCAACTCGTGGACCACGCCACCATCGATGGACCGTTGTCCCACCTACAGGCCATGGATGGTGTCATTGATCTTGACACTATGTCTGAGAAAAATAGAAACTCTCTTGCCTTTTTGAATTCGAAGTATTACATTATCTCCCCCTTGGGAACAATTGTCCTCGAATGGAACTCAAGCTAGCACGAAAAGAGTAGGAGAGAAACTAACAACCCAATCATCAATGAAACTTCATCAAAATGCACATAACCAAGGAGGAACATTGACTCCAAGTTAAAACATGTTCCAAACATCATAAGGAAGATATGAACAATACCTAGCAGCCCATTATGAATACAATCACATAAATACACATATCCGAGGAGGAAACTTCATCTCCAAGCTAAAGCATACTTTTTAAAACATATTTTAATAAAAGAAACATGCAAGATCATACTCAAATAAACATAAACATAAACATGAAGCAATCAATTAAACTAAATCATATTTTTGAAAAAAAACAAAATTCATGAGCATGCATGCATTAGGAAATATGAGGATGCCTAAGGCACCCAAATCCTAAAGAGTGACCCCTGAGGGATAAGGACTTAAGCTAGACTCCAAGAAAGAAGGAAAGAGTCACAGATACTAAGAAGTCACATTGCCTCCAAACTTTAACCCACTAAACCATAACAATGAACTCTTCCAAAACAAACATAGTTCTCCTCACGTACCAACCATGAAGCACACTATCTCCCCCTTGGGAGCAAACCCCACCAGTCTTCTCAAATCCATCTCCTTAAATCAAACATAACACCAACATCTTAACAACCACTAAACCATTAATAGAAGTAAACACTTAAAAAGTTTCCAGAAGGATTTTTAAGGACTACTTCAAAAACAATCACCATACACGGAGGCTTAGCATATCCAACGAAACACTCAATATCAAGAAATGCATAACCTAAAGCTAAAAGACCTTAACTTACCAATTGCCAACCCTAAAGAACCCTCATAATATTCGTGTGTTTGAAGAGCATAGAACCTATCTTGTTTCCAACCACCACTAGGAACAGAGAAAGGGTAGGGTTGAGCCCATCGACAACTATCTCCCTTATTTCTAGAAACCGAAGGACGATGCCTTATCTCATGATCTATCTTTCCACAACCAACACATTCCTTTGAATCGGCTAAACATTTACCTTCATGTCTTCTCCCACACTCCCTACACTCGGGCCACATTTTCTCACTACCACTCTTACCTTAAGAATGATTACCTCCACCGAACCTTGAATGTGATGACTCACCTTCATCCCTTCTTGCCCTCTTTAAATCCCTAGTTTTCTTGTTAAGCTTTTCTTATTCTATTTGTTGTGCATGTATCATCAACCAATAAATATCCATCTCATTAACAAGCATGTCGGTTAGGCATTCTTTGACCAATATGTCTTAAGCACCCGAAACAAACTTACTCATCCTTGCCCTTGGATCAGTAACCCTAGTTGGAGCATATCTAGACAATTGTGTAAATTTCAAAGCATACTCTTTCACACTCATATCCCCTTGACGAAGGCTAATGAACTGAAGTACTTTTGCCTCCCTCATATCTAAGGGAAAGAACCTATCAAGAAAAGCAACCTACCAAGTATGATAGCCATGCATATATACAATTAAAACATGCTAAAATAAGACATTTTCATGACATGCAATGGCCAATCTAAAACATGATATAAAAGAGTTAGAAAGCATGAATCATAAAACATTGTCAATGCAAGCTAAATTCTTTAAAACCTTTGAAAACATATGAGATATTTCTTGAAGTAACCTTAGTTCATTATTATTGTAGGAAGTACCCTCAACTGACATAGAAACCATGTGAGCTATAACATGATCCCCCGGTATCTCCCACACCGAAAATGGTTGTCCTACTTTTCAAGGTAAGGACCATGAAATTCTAGCTTAAGTAGATCCACTAGCTAATGTCTATCTAGACAATCATCCTATGGGGGCACATAGGTAAAGGATAAGGAGATTGGTTCTAGAAACCTGGCCACTACTAACGGGAGAGCTTCCATCTCAATATCATCTCAGTGCTAAGCAAAAATCACATAGAATAGTCATTTCTTACTTGTTCTTATTATCCATAAAAGGGCATGTCATCTTGCCAATTCAAGCTAGGTCATCAGTCATCCATAGAAAGAAATCATGCAATAATCAATCCAAGCTAGGTTTCATGAGGATAGCTCTTTATCTTTGATTTATTAGGTGAGAAGACCTTTCAACCTTAGAACCCTTTACTATGTGAGAAAACCTTTCACATTCATTCTTTCATATGTATATGAGAAAATCATTTCAACAACACAACAACAACAACATCATTGATACTTCACTCTCAAACAGTACTTAAACAATTTCATAGATTTCATAAAAAACATGCATAATTCCATAATTCACCTTTCAATGTTTAAAACTCACTTTCAATCATCAACATATAGAAAACATGGGTTAGACATGGGTTTCATCATAAATTCATGTATTCTATCAATTCATGCTTGATTCCATCAAACTCTTCTTTCATAATGCAAGACCCATATTATATGTTCATAACTTGGTTCAAACATGGGGATTTCATGTGTTCATAGGGGAAATGAACCTAAAACCATAGTATTTCATCAATTAATGCATAACAGATCATAGATCAATCATTTAAATCAATAATCAAGATAACCCATAACATAGAAGAAAACCCTAACTCAATTGGGGAAATTCTAACTTGAAAATAGGAGAATTTGATAACTCCATGAATGGAAAGAATCCATGGATGAAAAATATCATACCTTGATGCCAAAAGCTCACAAGAAATGAAGGATTTTGAGGTGTGATCTTGATGCCCTAGCTTTCTTCTTCACCTTCTAGAGACAAAAATATTTTAGAGGAAGAGCTTGATCTTCTTTTGAGAATTTGAGGGATGAATTGGGTTTGGGTAATTTGAGGGTTAAAAATCATTATATAGTCTTCTATTAGAGAGCAAACTGACATAGTATTGAGTCAAAACATTTGGGAAAAGACCCAATAACCCCTGACTTAAAAATTGCCGAATGTCATCTACTACGGGATTGACGGACCGTCGTTTGGACTACTGTCCATTGACTTGGTCCATCGTTCATGGTCTTTCCGATAGTGCTTCACTAAAACATGCATAACCTTTTACTCGGAGCTTGGATTTTAACAAACTCGGTGGATTTGGAAAGAGGATTCAATTATCTTTATTTTGATATGTTTTGGGCCACCTAATTCATTTTGTGCTAAAAGATATGACCATTTGAAGTTGATCCAAAAGCCCTTTATTTCCAACTAATTGTTGTAGTCAACGACAGTGACGAACCACAGTCCGTGGCTCAACCCATGGACCGTTATGTTCGTCAGTCGTTGACTACAAAGAATCAATTACTAGGCCACCAACAACGGACTCCTTCTTACGAGTCGTGGTTCAGTCAACGGACTCTAGGTCATGGTCATTGTTCTCGACTTCTGAAATCTTTCTAAGTCTAGGACTCACCTACAAACTCTATCTACGGCTCGCGGAATAGATGGCGGGTCGTCCTAGTGAACTATCACAAACTATCAAAGCAAGATATCTTTTAGAAAAACCCAACTCGTGGACCATACCACTATCGACGGACCATCGTCCCACCTACGGGCCGTTGATGGCGTCATTGGTCTTCACACTGTGTCTGAGAAAAACTGAAATTTTCTTGCCTTTGTTGAATCTGAGGTGTTACACCATTGCCTTGCTCTTTTGCCTTCATTTCTGAAAATTAACATTTTATCATCAGTTTAGAGTAGAAAATAGGCATTGAGGACACTAATTCCTTACATATTTAGCCCTAAATAAGTCAAAATCTTCGACTCATCAGCCGTATCGTCTCTTAGAAACTCAGCCTCGATTCTTCGGGTATCACAGAAGGAGAGTGGTATGATCCTAACATCAGTTTTCCCTCTAAAAGGAAGTCCAACTCTCTCACAAAGCTGAGTAATGAGCACCAATAAAGGAATAGAGGATTGCTCCTATCTGGCTCTGAGTAATATTTCCTCCATAATTATCTCTCCCACATTAATCTTTTCCCGTGAAGTTTGTCAAACAAGTCATCTATCCTTGGGAGAGGATATTTGTTCTTAATGATAACCTTGTTCAGTTACCGATAGTCAATACACATATGGAGTGAACCATTATTTTTTCTCACAAACAAAACTGGAGCACCCAATAGAGAGATACTCGATCGGATGAAACCCTTATCCAATAGATCTTTCAATTTCTCCTTTAGTTTCCAAAGTTCTGCAAGATCCATTCGGTTGGGAGGAATAGAGATAGGTTTCATATTTGAGAGAAGGTTGATGCCACCGTCTGTCTCACTCTCGAGAGGAATATCGGGTAGGTTTTTTGGGAACACTTATGGGAACTCATTAACAACGGCGACTCCATTTTTTATAAACGCTCAACTGCACTAATCCAATACTAGGTGTAGGAGATTGAAATCTAGTATACAACCCAATTAAAGGTTGGGGTCGAGCCCACGGGGAGCGGTACCATAGCAAATTCTATTAGGAATTAGAGATGCGATTCTAATCGGTTATAAAAGTAGACATTATCGAAATCAAAGAAAATAAGTCAAAGGTCTGACAACGAATGTCAGATGAGGGGTTTTAAGGTGTCAATTAAAAACTACAATAATCACTAAAATAGGGGATTAGACAAGTAGGACGGGATTTTTGGAATGTGATTGATTAGAAGCTAATATCACTATATGGATAATTTAATTTAATTGAAAAAGTGTTGAATCAATTTGGATAGGCTAGACTAGGTGCAATAGTTTTCTCTCGAACAACTATTATAGTTCAGGTGAGTTCTCTCGAACCTCGATAAGATTAACACTATAAAATAGACTAGTACCTTAATTTATCTACTCTCTCGAGCTAGATAGGTAGGAATGAGTTAAGATTCACTCTCTCGAGCTGAACCCATAACAACCCAGACACTACAATCATGAATTGATAACCTTGGTTTTAGAACCTCTTTGTCGAGAAAGCCCAAAACACTAAGCTAAAATTGTATTTGCAACTACAATTCATAAGTTACTACTCAACTATCGATCAAACCCACATTAAAACAACATTTAAATCATTACACAACAATACCCATAAGCTAATTAAGCGAATAATCACATGATCACACCCTAAGAATTGGGGTTTTAGCCAAGTATCATAAAAAGATAGAAATCAATACCAAAAACATTCTCCATGGTCTTGGTATTGTAATCCAAGTCTTTAAAATGATCCAAAGTTTTAATAATCAAAGACCTACTTCAAATCTACTTGAGAAACCCTTCCATGTTGTTGTTCATTGGAGAAGAATACTCAAAAAAATGCAAGAAAACTAAAACTAGACTTCAGTAATTAAAACCAAGTCAATATTGAACTATTTTAAAATTCAATTTATAGTTTCCCAAATTTCAGTTGAAAAGACCATTAGGCTAGGCAAGTCGAGTGTCGCCTACCAGGTTGACGACGCGCCAATTGCACCATCTCATCGCCGGTCTTCCTTGGCTTTTACATCTCAAGGTTCTGTGACTTTAGGCGATCCAGAATATGTCGCCGATCCAGTCGGTGATTCGTATAATGTCCAAATCCATCGCCAAGTTGGCTTCTCCTCAGGTTTGGCAGTCTGGAACTTTATGCAAGCTGAAGTGCCACTAGGAGAGTCACCGAGTAGCTTTTGTGATTGTCAGCTTTTGTTATCTTCAGCCTTTTTGATCTTTTTATATCTTTTTCACCTCGTAGTGTCCTTGCCTTGTTCCTTTTTCCTTCCTTTCTACAATTGAACATTTTAACATTCAGTTCGAAGCATAAATTATACATTTAAGGACTACAAACTATCAAAATAAAGCCCTAAATGAGTCAAAATCTAGGACTCATCAACACCCCAACTTAAATTTTTCCTTGTTCTCAAGTAAAACTCAAGATCAATCAGTTCAACAAGTATATCTACAAACAATGCTACTCAAGACTCAACACACATGCACACAATAGATTCAAACTACACATGAAATGTTCACTCTAAGTTTCAAATTGGGACTAAACATTATCAAATGGACCCAAGTTCACAATTATTGTTTCTAATGCAAGTTCAAACTCAACAAGAACATTTGAATGCCCTCACACAAAAAAAATGATTCCCTGCTCACATAAAACTCATCAACTTTAAGATTTTGGAACCATAAACAACTCTCACTCTCTCAAAAACCAACACATGCATGATCATTCTCCATAGGCTTGCCCGTATTTTCCAATCAGCAAGATCACAAATGTCTTTTAAGGTTTGTAACGGGGTTGAGGGTAATGGTATGATCATTTAGATTTGGTGACTAAACTTCAAGAAGCATGGATTTCATCTCATTACTTTACCTTTTGTTACCTAGTATTGTGATGTGCCCCAGATTTTGATTCATTTAGGGCTTTGTTTTGATAGTTTAAAGTGTTCAAATGCCTAATTTATGATCCGAATTGATGTTAAAATGTTAAATTGTATCAAGGAAGAAAAAAAAGCAAGGCAAGGACACTACCGAGCGAAAAGGAGCCAAAATGATGAAAAAAATGCTGAAGATAACAAAAGTTGAGAATCACCAAAGCCACTCCGCAACTGACCGAGTGGTGGCGGTGGATTCTGTTTCTAAATCGGTTGAAGATGTAGCATTACCCTACAATGAAGGGACGAGTGCTGTGCAATTCTTAAAGCACTACATCTTTGCAAGATTTGGCACCCCACATGCTATTATTAGTGATGGGGACTCGCATTTTTGCAATCAATTGTTTGCATTGTTATTGAGTAGATATGGAGTAAAACATAAAGTGGCAACGTCATACCATCCACAAACAAGTGGCCAAGTTGAGGTTTCAAATTGAGAGATTAAGAGTATCTTCGCTAAAACCGTGAATGAAAATAGGGAGGATTGGTCTCGAAAACTAGATGATGCTCTTTGGGAAATATTGTCACACTACTTACAAAATACCAATTGATAAGTCTCCATATCAGCTGGTTTTTGGGAATATTGTCACCTGCTGATTGAACTTGAACACAAAGCATTATGGGTATTAAAGGCCTTAACTCTGAATTGGGTGAATGCTTCAAAAAGGATAGTAGATCAGCTGAATGGGATGGACGAATTTCGATTAAGAGCATACGAAAGTTTAGCTCTCTACAAGGAGAAAATGAAGAAATGGCATGACACTAAGATCCTTAGGAGAGATTTTCCAAGTTGGAGATTTTGTGTTTCTGTACAATTCTCAATTTAGACTCTTCTTGGGTAAGCTCAAATCGAAGTGGTCCCATCCATTTAAAGTGACTCAAGTTTTCATGAATGGGGCTATTGAAGTTGAAGGTAAGGAGGGTCCAGCTTCCAATGTGATGGGCAGCATCTGAAGCTTTATTGCGGCGAATGTCATGAGATTTCGGTTATTGAAGTGGTGTATTGAGAAGATGCTTGAGAGCATTTCCATGTCGTGCCACGACGTTATGTAAGATGCTTCTTGGGAGGCAACCCAAGCTTTAGTTGTTTTCAAATAATGTGAACTAATTATGCAGGAATTGGTGATTTTGCAATGATGTATGTAGGCATTTTGGCGATTCACCGAGTGGTTCGGCGACCCCGACTGAACATACCTTTTTGCTTAGGCCAAATGGACCAACATTAGGTAACTTTCGACGAGCCAATAGTCTGTTTGGCGAATCACCGAGTGGTTTGGCATGCTCGACTTCACTTGCCCTTTGGCCACACAGGATGGGTCAATATTTTGTGATATCTGATGACCCATCATTTCATCCGGTAAACAGTCGAGTTGTTCGGTGCTCAAAGCTTAAGCATCGCCAAATGGGCAGACAGTGGAGAATTTTTCTAATCCCATTCTCCTTCTTTAGTGCTCTTTCCTTCTTTTCTTTATTTTACTTTACATTGAGGACAATGTTTGGTGCATTTTTTTAGGGTAGGAGTCATTCGTTTGCAAGTTTGAGTGTCTATTAAGACCAATACTAATTACGTGAATAGTGCTCCTGTGTGAACGATTTGTATGTACAAATCCGATGAGGCGAATTGAGTTACATCAGTCAGATGTGAACTCATAGCATCTTTTTGTGACTATGCAATTTTTCGAGTGAAATTCTTGTGATGACCATTGCACGTTTGCGAAAATGGTTAAGTCTTGCTTTGATAATTGTGTTGGATGTCGTGTGTGGCTATATTGACTTGTAATGCATGCTTGGTTATACCTAGAACTTGCCCCGTTGGTCCGATTGGCTAATGAGTGAATGATAGAGATGATCTTAGGCAATTTGTGGAGAGTGAGCCAATGTTGTCATTATACCTCTTTGTGGCCACCTTGTGAGAGTGTCAACCTAGTTTGGCACCATTTGAGCCTATCCTTTTTTTCGGAAGAACCTTGAACATAAGTTACCCCTTTTCTTTCCCACTTGTATGTTGTTATAAATAGTCAACTTAGGCGTGTTACACCCCCTAAAAACTAGAAGACTAAACTGGAGCCTGAATCATAAACTAGTGGCCTAAATGGAGTCTAACATAAAGAGTAGGGTCGTAAAATAACCTCTGTTACTTAGTACTAGTGTTTTGGGTATAAACGTCAAGGCATGACCCACAAGGATCCCCCCCCCCCAAGGGTCTTTGAAGAGGACCAAGGGGGCTGCCAAAAAGCTGTCAAAATGTAGCTTGGAACTACGAATGGGTACCCACGAACAGTCGGTGGACCCAAGCCCCATAGGTGCGGTTCGTGGGTCAAGGCTGAGCCTCCCCTGCATCCTCCAAGTTTCAGACCCAAACCACGAATTGTCGGCACGGCTCGTGGACCCACGTGGGGTTTCGTAGGTCACTCATGTAAATTGAAAAATTGTTTTAAGTTAGAGTTAATGGAGGGGCTTAGGGTTAATTAATTAACTAACTAGGGTCGATTAATACTAATTAAAACTAACTATAAATACCTAATATACCCCTAAACTAATTCATTTAGTTCATTCATTCAAGACCCCAACATAAAACTATTTCCCTCCCAAAATATTTCTCTCTCTAAGACTCTATTGAGGAGCAAGAACAAGGCCAAGCTTGGGGTTCAAGGTACAGCCTTTTCACTCCAATTTTGTGAGGAAAACACCAATTAAGGTATGGTAATCTTGATCCATGGAGTGCTTTCCTCCATGGAGCCCTTAAACTCTCCAATTTTAAACTAGGAAAAATCATCAAAGATCTAGGGTTTTCTTCCAATCATGGATTGTTTCTCAAATGGGTTTCAAACGTTTAATTGTCATATATTATGGATTGATCACCATTTTTAGGATGTTTTTATGATAAATTTACAATGAATCCATGAAATCCCCTCTAACCCTAATTTTATAAATTCAATGTGGGTAAATTTGTAGTAAGGTCAATTGTATTGAATTGTTCTTCTTTTAATGTGTTTTGTTGATCATATTATTGTTCATGTTGAATGTAATAACCCTAGATTGAAAAGGGGAATGTGATCCTTGATCCAAGATGGGTAAGACATGAGGTTTATGCCAATTATGAGTTACATGTATATGCACTATATGAACATTATTATAACCTTATAATTGTGTTAATTGAAAATTCATTCGCATAAACACATAAAGATCATGATGTGAAAGTTCTTCTCACTATGCTATGGTTCTAAGGTTGAAAGTCCATTCTCACCTAATCAATTTATGAGCTATTATTGTGAATTGTGTGGGATGGAGGGTAAGATACTCTTTCATGCTTGTAAATTCAATTCAAAGACTACATATGTAATTATGGGAAGTAATTCTTAGCACCAAGAGGATATTGAATATGAGATGGAAATACCCTCGCTAGAGAGGACGAATTTCTATAATGTATCTCATGAGATGGAAGCTCCTCGCTAGAAAGGACGGGTTTCTAGTAACAATGTGCCCTCATAGGTCTTTTTCTAGTGGATCCACCTAAAAGATATACACTTAGTTCTACCTTAGACAAGTAGGACACACTTTTTGGTGTGGGGCATGACATTGGATTCCATGTCTAGCTCAAATGGTCTATGTCGGTTAAGGCTTATTCCCAAAGTAATAATGAAGATAAAGTATTAACTATGTTTGCTTAAGGAGTTTACTTAACATAGGTAGGATTATGGGGTCTTACATATGATGGCACAAGTAGACTTTGAGAGTATTCATGGTGGGTTCCTATTATGATGTGATGACATAGACATTGATTATGCTTATGACTTATGTTTTGTGCCAATATACATGATGATTCTCAAACTTTACAAAAATGCATACACTTCAACTAAATTGTCCTTTTATAGCATATTTTTATGTTTTTGTGCATGATTTTCATACTTAGTACATTAAATGTGCTAACCCATATTTCTTCTATTTTTCTAACAAGTATAGGTTCCGGCGTGTGAGTTGATTGTCCCTTCTAGTTCAAGGTTGGGTTGACTACTCTTCAAGCTTCTGGTATGTCCTCATGGATCCAAGGACACGAGCTTTTATTGTTGTTTCCATTTATTTTGTTGTACTAGACATTTTCATATTCTCTATTGTAAGGGTTGTGACCCTATTGTTTTGAGATTCCAATTGTAGTAGATGGCTTAATGAGACAATGTCTATATTTCTACTTTCTTTTATAAAGATTTTCTTAAAGACTTGAAATTGCATTTTATTCTCTATTATTCTACACTTATGTGATGATAGTAAGCTAAGTGTCTTACTTGGGGCCTTTCAGGGTTCGATGTGCCATGTTACGTCTAGAGATCCCCTTGGGTCCTAACAAGGCCAAAATCCTAAGTTGGGGTGCGGTGAAAAGGTATATCAAAAATTTTGAGAAAATTTCCCCCTTGATCTTGTTGGAAAAGATGGAACCCCTCCATACAAAAAAAAAGAGAAGAAATAAAGATGAAAATGGTTGAACAAAGAGAAAAGTTATGGAAAATAAAGTGTGTGAAATGAGCAAAAGAAATGGGGCATCCAATAAGTTGTACTTAAAAGAAAATGGCGTGACTTTTGAAAATCAAAAAATTGTTGTAAGAGAAGGTGAAAGAATGAGATGCAGGCCATGTTTCACTAAGGTAGTAGTCACTAAACCTAAATGATCATCCAGTTACCCTCAGCTTCGTTACAAACCTTAAAAGACCTTTGTGATCTTTAATGAGCTTATTATCTTGTTAATTGGAAAATACGGGCAAGCCTAAAGGGAAGGACCATAAATGTGTTGGTTTTTGAGAGACTGGGAGTTGTTTCTGATTTCGAATTCTAAGAGTTATTGAGCTTTGTTTGAGCATGGAATTGTGTTTTTCTTTTTGAGGGCATTCGAATGTTGTTGTTGAGCTTGAACTTGCAATTGAAGCAAGCATTGTGAATCTGGGTCCACTTGATGATGTTTAGTCACAATTTGAAACTTTGAGTGCACAATTGAACATTGCATGTACAATTTGAACTATAATATGTATGCATGTTGATTCTTGATGTAGCACTTTTTGTAGACATCCTTGTTGATATGATTGATCTCAAGTTTTACTTGAGGACAAGCAAAAGTTTATGTTGGAGGTGTTGATGAGTCCGAGATTTTGACACATTTAGGGCTTGGTCTTCATAGTTTATTGCCCTCAAATGTCTAACCTATGCTCTAAGCTGATGTTTAAGTTTTGAATTGTAGCCAGGAAAACAAAAGAGCAATGAAAGGACATTAATAGGCAAAAGGAAGAAGAAAAACAAAGAAGAATATCGCAAATACCACTCGACGATCCATCGAGTGACACCTTCACCGACCGAAAATTACAGTATGCAACCATTGGGATGAAAGAAATTAGGTGGTGAATAGTTCCTATCGGTGACATGCCAATTTGAATGGCGAAGAGGAGTTATTCGACCGACTAGTACAGGATCATCACTAATAGTGCAAGAAAAAGGGTAATCCAAGAGAGCAACCGGCGCATCGCTGAATCCATCGGCGATCCCGACTTGGACAGCCTAAAGTTACAAAATGAAATTAGGTGAAAACATAAGACAAGAAGGTAATGGATTGAGGCAGTTGGCGAATCGCCGACCTGTTGGCGATGCGCGACTTATATTGCCGATTCACCCTAAAAGCCAAAATTTGAAAGAGTATAAATTGTTTTTTTAAAATAGATCTGGGCATCATATCATTGTAGAACTCATCTTTTGAAAAGAAAAAGTGGTCTTATTGTGTGTCTGAGATTTGAAAAGTGCAAGTAGATTTGTTTGTGGGGCTTTTCGATTTAGAGCTTTTTGGGACCATTGTAAAGTCTTGGAGTGCAATACCCAGGTTACGGAGGACATATTTGGTATTAATTTCTTCCCCTTTATGATAAGTAGCTAAAACCCCAATTCTTGGGGTGTGATTATGTGATTATTTGCTTAATTATCTTATGGGTATTGTAGTTTACTAATTTATATGTTGTTTTGAAGTGGGTATGCGATATAGTTGAGCTTCAATTTCTGAATTGCAGTGAAATTTTTAATTGTAAGATTGCGTTGTTCACTTACTTAAGAGAGAGGTGTGGAGCTAAGGTTATTGCTTGAGAGAGTGAATTTTCATTCTATCCTACGCACCGAGCTTGAGAGAGTGGGTAAATTGAGGTTTTGGGCTGGTTTTATTAGCATGCTTGTGAGGTTTGAAAAAATTCATCTGAACCGTAATAGTTGTTCGAGAGAAAACTATTTCATTTAATGCCTAGCCTACCCACCGAGATTTAGCAATTCGTTAGTATTATACAATTATCCATATAGCGAAATTGGCTTAAAATCAATCACATCCCCAAGAACTTGAATCTATTTGATTACTTCCCCTGTTTTCGGGCTTACCATAGTTGTTAATTGACATCTTTAAAAAAATCCATCTGACATTCGTTGTCAAATCCTTAACTTAATTCATTTGATTTCAAAAATGTCTACTTCCATAACCAACTAAACCATAACATTTACTTCCTAATTTAATTCAATACGGTACCTCTCCCTGTGGGTTTGACCCCAGCCTTTCATTGGGTTATATACTAGATTATGATAGCGTACACTTAGTATTGGATGAGGTGTAGTTGAGCATTTATCAAAATTTCTATCTTTTTATGATGCTTGGCTATAACCCCAATTCTTGGGGTGTGATAATGTGACTATTCACTTAATTTCACTATATGGGTAATTGAATTTAATTAATATAGTGTTGAATCACTGTGGATAGGCTAGACTATAGGTGCAACAGTTTTATCTCGAACAACTATAAGGGTTCAGGTGAGTTCTCTCGAACCTCGACAAGCTTAACACTACAAAACAGCTCAGAACCTTAATTTATCTACTCTCTCGCGCTAGACAGGTAGGAATGAGTTAAGATGCATTCTCTCGAGCTGAACCCATAACAACCCACACACTACAATAGTCAATCGATAACCTTGATTTTAAAACCTCTCTCTCGAGCTAGCTCAAAACACTAAGCTAAAATTGTATCTGCAACTACAATTCATAAGTTACTACTCAACTATCGATCAAATCCATATTAAAATAACATTAAAACAACATTTAAATCATTACACAAATTGACCCATAATTTAATTAAATGAATAATCATATGATCACATCCCAAAAATTGGTGCTCTAGCAAAGAATCATAAAAATATAGAAATCAATACCAAAAACATTCTCCACGGTCTGGGTATTGTAATCCAAGTCTTTAAAATGATTCAAAGTTCTTATAATCAAAGACCCATTTCGAATATACTTGAGAAACCCTTCCAAGTTGTTTCTCAATGGAGAAAAACACTCAAAAAATGCAAGAAAACTAAAACTAGACTTCAATAATAAAAACCAAGTCATTATGGAAATCCTTTAAAATTCAATTTATAATTTCCCAAATTTCATCAAGAAGGACCACTCGGCGATGTAAGTCGAGGGTCGGCGAATAGGCCCGATGCACTAGTTGCTCCATCTCATCGCCGCTCTTCCTTGGAGTTTAATCCTCAAAGTTCTGTGACCTTAGGCGATCCAGAATGTGCCGCTGATCCAGTAGGCGGTCTGCCAACTGTCCAAATCCATCGTCAAGTTGGTTTCTCCCCAGGGCTTGCAGTTCGAAACTTTATGTGAGCCGAAATACCACTCGGCGAGTCACCAGTACCTTTGGCAATTCTCAGCTTTTGTTATCTTCTGTGTTTTTTCATCTTTTTAGCTCTTTTTCACCCGGTTGTGCCCTTGCCTTGCTCCTTTTTCCTTCATTGCTACAATTTAACATTTGAACATCAGTTCATAGCATAATTTATGCATTTGAGGACTCAAACTACCAAAACAAAGCCCTAAATAAGTCATAATCTTGGACTCATCAACACCCCAACTTAAACTTTTGCTTGTCTTCAAGTAAAACTCAAGATCAATCAGTTCAACAAGGATGTCTACAAATAGTGCTACTTAAAACTCAACACACATGCACACAAAAAGTTCAAACTACATAGGCAATGTTAAATTACGCACTCTAAGTTTCAAGTTGTAACTAAACATCATCAAATGGACCCAAGTACACAATGGTTGCTTCCTTTGCAAGTTCAAGCTCAACAACAACATTCGAATGCCCTCACACAAAAAAAATGATTCCCACCTCACACAAAACTCATCAACTTTAAGAATTTGGAATCGGAAACAACTTTCACTCTCTCAAAACTCAACACATTCATGATCCTTCACCATATGTTTGCCCGTATTTTCCAATCAACAAGATAATAAGCTCATCCAAGATCACAAAGGTCTTTTAAGGTTTGTAACGAGGCTGAGGGTAATGGTATGATCATTTAAATTTAGTGACTACTACCTTCATGAAACATGTCCTACATCTCATTCTTTCACCTTTTCTTACAACATTTTTTTTATTTTCAAAAGTCACACCCCATTCTTTTTAGTACAACTTATTGGATACCCCATTTCTTTTGCTCATTTCACACACTTTATTTACCACAACATTTCTCTTTTTTAATTCATTTTCGTCTTTCTTTCTTCTCTTTTTTTTGTTTGGAGGGGTTCCATCTTTTCAACAAGATCTTTCAAAGGGGGAAATTTTCTCAAACTTCTTGGTTTACCTCCTTTTTCACCACACCCCCAACTAAGGCTTTTGGCCTAAGTTGGCTATTTATAACAACCAACGCCTCATAAAGATTATAGGTGGGAAATAAAATGGGTCACTTGTGTTCAAGGTTCTTCCGAAGAAAAGGACGGGCTCAAATGGTGCCAAGCTAGGTTCACACTCTCACAAGGTGGCCACAAAGAGGTATAATGACAACATTGGCTCACTCTTCACAAATTGCCTAAGATCATCTCTATCATTCACTCACATTAGCCAATTAGACCAACATGGCAAGTTCTAGGTATAACCAAGCATGTATTACAATTCGATCTCACCACACATGGCATCCAACACAGTTATCAAAGCAAGACTTAACCATTTTCGCAAACGTCCAATGGTCATCACAAGAATTCCATTCAACAAATCGCATTGTCACAATAAGATGCTATGAGTTCACATATGACTTATGCAACTCAATTCTCCTCATCGAATTTTCACACACATGTCGTTCAAACAAGAGCACTATTCAAGTCATCGGTATTGACCAAAATCGACACTCAAAAATTGCAAGAGAACAGCCATACAACAAGAGGTGGCCGTTTTTTTAATACTTGGTTCAAAACCATTTGCAATAAAATAATGCACCAATATGGATCAAAAACCATGACATAGATATATAAACCAAGAGTCGGGTCCAACATTCAGAAAACCCAAAAAAAACAATAATATTCATGAAACGAAAAACATCCCAAAAGAGGTAAGTATGAAAATACCTCACCTCGCCAACAAAAATTGTAGTTTTCCTCAAATGCGAAGAGATAATAAAAATAGTCCAAGAGTTGCAGAAAGAGAGGCAAAGAGTCATCCTTCAAGGCTAGGCCTGGGGTGAAGTCTGTATGTCGGAGTTCCCCTTGTTTGGTCATCGCATATCAGCATCTTTGGCTCCCTCTAGGTCTGCCAAATCATCATAGACGGTCTCATCTCTGATACCTAGTTGCTCCTCATCTGTCTTAGCCTCAGACTCGGCATTTGTATTATCAGCCCTAATCTCATCTCCGGTAGTAATCAAAGGAACCTCAGAACTGGTCAGAATCGCAACACTCGGCATATTAGGAATCTACCTTATCCCAAATAGCATCGACACATCCGTGGACTTCAGCTAGTCCACATCCTTCCTCAACACAATAATATCGTCCTTCAAGGCCGTCAAAACATCAGTATCACCCTTACTCTGCTCAGAGACCTCAACTCTAACTGTAAGGGAATCCAAGGACAACTTGTTGCCCTCAATCAACTCTCAGTGCTCCTTCATCTTATCCCTAATCAGGGAGAAGACTATAGTAATCGCCCGCTCTATCAGCCCAGGCACAACAACCTCAACTCGAGAGGCACACACATCAGCAGAATGAACCAGATGGACCATTATGTAAAGCATAGCCTGGGTGATACGTGGTTTAGAGGCAAAAGTTACAGCTGAAGTAGGGGGAGGGGGTGCAGTAGTAGAACTAGGAATAATTGCCTCAGTCAGCAACATATCAACATCAACCTCCGGGGATGTATCCATTGGTGTTTCCCTTCTCCTGTCAGCCTCAACCCGCATGTACTAGCCCTCAATACGTCAGATGTTAGTAGAAAGTAAGTTTCACCTCTACATTCGTCTTCTCATCTCTCAGAACACAAGCACAACTGTACGACTCAGTGATCAGCACCGAAAATAGGAATAAGGTATGCCGTTGTTTGGCCGTCATGCCCATATATTGCTCTATCAGTAGCCCCAAGTCAGCTTCTGGTGATAAATAATACACCCTAGACAGGGAGCCTTCCTGTCACGACCCAAGCCTAGGGCCTAGAAGTGACATGGCGAATGAGGAACCCGAAAGAACCCCAAACAAGACTCTCGAACTTGTCATCACACTTCATTGGTCGCGGAAGTACAAACAACATTAATTAACGGGAAATAGGGACTAAGGGCAAACCATTTCAAAATGACATCATAGAACAAGAGTCAAGCTCATTTACAAAATACTTGTCCAACGCACACCTCTACATACATAGATAGGACGGGGGCCATGACATACTACCGGCTCCCCTCATAGTCAAAATACAATTGCAAGCTAAAGTCTCAAAACATAGGAGTAGGAAACATAACATAGCCCTCGAATCATTGAGGACTCACCAACAAACTCTGATAAGCACCGTACTAGCCACGTGAATGGAGAGAAGGATCAAGAGTAGCTCCGGTCCCTACATGGTGACATCATGCAGGCAAAATATGCGTTAGTAATTGGAATGTACTAAGTATGGTTTCATAGGCATTATGAATAACAATATGAGGATGCATGATCAAAGTGAAGTCAAAACATGTTTAAGTAAATCTATACTAATAGTAGATATCATATGTGTATGCATGATCCAACCAATCTATAACCCCAACTTAGGATGGGGGATGTCGTTCACACCCGGACACCCTGGTGGCAAGGTATAAACCCCTCACATGGTTGATGTTGGTCACACCCCCATCCTAGGTGGTGAGATATAAACCTCTCACATGGTTGATGTTGGTCACACCCCAAGCATCCTAGGTGGTGAGATATAAACCTCTCACATAGTTGATGTTGGTCACACCCCAACCATCCTAGGTGGCGAGATACAAACCTCTCACATGGTTGACGTTGGTCACACCCCAAGCATCCTAGGTGGTGTGATATAAACCTCTCACATGGTTGTCCGGTTCTTTTCCCCCGGACCGGGCATGGTCATGCAACACTTATATATAGGAAATTCCCATTAGGCTCTAATGCAATCTAACGTATAGAATGAACATATACACAAGCTTAGTTTGTCATCAACACATCTCTGGATTGCCATACATCTCATAACTCAAGCTTTAAAACATCGATTCATCAATTCTCCATAGTTAGATATTTTGTCAAACACCTTGAAGGCATATAATGGAATCAAAGAGCATGGAAAATAGGGTAGTAATTATGCAGCCAAACCAGTGAACAACCTACAACAACACTTTTTTAACACCCACAATACCACATGAAAATCTCCACATCCATTCCAAATTAATATTCGAGTTCTAGAGTCACAACATGCTCAAAACAATCACTTTTCATGTTTAAAATTCAATGTGCAGGAAATTATTACAAAGAATAAGACTAATTTATGAATCTTAACTTAAACCATGAATTAGTGAGTAGAATAGAGTCTAGGCACTATGGGTGGAAGGACCCATGAGTTCAACACCACATACCTTGAGTTCTTATGAAGGTCTTGAGAGTGTCTTCAATGGAAGCTTGGAACTTGGAGCAAGAGTCTCTTCAATCTTGAGGAAGGTTTTGGATTAGGGTTCTTGAGAGAACTTGAGAGAAAATGTGTCTAAGTATGGGAGAGGTGTTTTGGGAAATGTTTTAGAGATGGGAATTGAACTAATGGTATATAGGAAATAACATATGCCCTTTGGAAAAATGGTCCAACACTTAGAAAAAAAAATGAGGCGGGTGAACAGTAAAAACGCTCACTGGAAATTGCATTTCCTGCCGGACAGATTTTACGAAAATGGGCATAACTTCTTCGTCCGAACTCCGAATGAGGTGAAACGAAGTGCGTTAGGTAGCTAACTCAAAGGGCTTTCCATGGATATGTTATGGGCCACCCAATTATTTGTGTGCTAGGAGATATGACCCTCCAAAGTAGACCCTCGAAAAAGGCTTCACTTGGAAATTTCGGATTTTGATACGGTTGCTCTAAAATTTGGGTTAGACCCATTTCCCACTCAATTTGACCCCCTAAACAAGAATATGAAGTCGGATTTTCGAAAAACGAAACGGATTTTTTTTTATATAGCTAAACAAGTTTCCGGTAACTTCCGAAGCACATTTTTAAGAACTTTTTGGGTCATTTCAATATCTCCCCCTTGGGAACATTCGTCCCCGAATGTGGAAGAGACGTACAAGGCAAGACTTAGTAAGAACATATCAGCCCCAACATGAATGCAAAAATTTTATTTAAACATCACTTCAAGATTTCAAAACTTAGTGTAAAGCATCCATAACTCATCAATTTAAACATATATGCACATTAATGATTCAGGGGCTGAAATGTAAGACTCAATGGAGTACAAAGGACTTGATTTAATACCTTAGGCTTGAGTGGAGTTGAATAGATAAGGATAACGTCTTTGCATGTCCGCTTCGGCCTCCCAAGTAGCACTCTCCACTTGTTGATTTCTCCAAAGCACCTTAACGGACGCCACTTCTTTGTTCCTCAACCTTTTAACTTGTCTATCTAAGATCTGAACCGGGACTTCTTCATACGTCAAATTATCTTCTACAACACCCACAACCTCAAGAGGTACAATAGCGTTAGGATCACCAACACATTTCCTCAACATCGATACATGGAATACCGGATGAACTAATTCCATCTCCTTGGGCAACCCCAACTCATAGGCTACTTTACCAACCCTTCTTATTATCTCATAAGGACCGACATACCTAGGACTTAATTTCCCCTTCTTACCAAAACGAACCACACCTTTCATTGGAGAAACTTTCAAATAAACCCAATCACCCACTTTGAATTCAAGATCCCGTCTCCTCACATCGGCATAAGACTTTTGACGACTTTGGGCTGTTTTCAACCTCTCCCTAATCATCCTTACCTTCTCAAGAGCATCCATGACCAGATCCGGACCCAACAAGGCCACCTCTCCAACTTCAAACCACCCAACCGGTGACCTACACCGTCTACCATAAAGTGCCTCAAAAGGAGCCATACCGATACTAGAATGATAACTATTGTTGTATGCAAATTCAATCAAAGGAAGATGATCATCCCAACTACCTTTCAACTCCAATACACAAGCTCTAAGCATATCCTCCAAGGTTTGAATTGTTCTTTCGGCTTGGCCATCCGTTTGAGGGTGGAAGGCCGTGCTAAGCTTTACCTTTGTACCAAGACCCCTTTGGAATGACTTCCAAAAGTGAGAAGTGAATTGGGCACCACGATCCGAGATGATAGACAAAGGAATCCCATGCAACCTTACCAATTCATGAATGTACAACTTGGCATACTCTTCAGCCCCGTAAGTAGTTTTAACCGGTAGGAAATGAGCCGACTTTGTCATCCGATCAACCACCACCCAAACCGAATCAAAGCCTCTTCTAGCCTTGGGTAAGCCCACTACAAAATCCATGTTGATTTCTTCCCACTTCCAAGTAGGTATCTCAATGTCTTGAGTTAGGCCACCCGGCCTTTGATGTTCGGCCTTGACTTGTTGACAACTATGGCAACCCGAAACAAATTTTGCAATGTCCTTCTTCATACCGCCCCACCAATACACATCCCTCAAGTCTCTATACATCTTTGTTGACCCCGGATGAATAGAATAAAAAGAATTATGAGCCTCATCAAGGATTCTTTCCCTCACACCATCCACACAAGGAACACATAATCTACCTTGGTACCTAAGGGCACCATCTCCCCCTTGGGAGAAAACCTCCACCTTACCACTACTCACCGAAGCCTTTAATTCTACCAAAGAAGGATCAAGATCTTGCTTGACTATCACCTCATCAACCAAGGAAGACCTTGAACCATCAACAACAACTACTCCTCCACTATCCACCCCTTCTAACCTAACTCCCAATTTGGCCAACCGATGGACCTCCTTAGCCAACTCTTTACTACCTTCCTCCACATGAGCCAAGCTACCCATGGACACTCTACTCAATGCATCCGCCACCACATTAGCTTTCCCCGGATGATAGTGAACACTCATATCATAATCCTTAAGGAATTCTAACCACCTCCTTTGTCTCAAGTTAAGATCTTTTTGCGTGAACACATATTGGAGATTCTTATGGTCGGTGAAGATATCAACATGCACCCCATACAAATAATGACGCCAAATCTTTAAAGCAAAAACCACGGCGGCCAATTCAAGATCATGGGTTGGGTAATTTTTTTCATGAACCTTAAGTTGCCTAGAAGCATAGGCTATAACCTTACCACTTTGCATCAACACACAACCCAAACCAATACGGGAAGCATCACAATAAACAACAAAACCTTCTAACCCATCCGGAAGTGACAAAATAGGAGCGGACACAAGCCTTTCTTTCAAAGTTTGGAAGCTTTCCTCACACTCATCCGACCACACAAATTTAGCCTTCTTTTGAGTCAACTTAGTCATAGGAGAAGCAAGAGAAGAAAACCCTTCCACAAATCTCCTATAATAACCCGCTAAACCCAAGAAACTCCTTATATCCGACGGGGTCAAAGGTCTAGGCCAATTCCTAATAACATCGGTCTTCTTAGGATCCACCTTAATACCATCCCCCGACACCACATGGCCTAGGAAAGCAACTTCCTTCAACCAAAACTCACACTTTTCATATTTAGCGTACAACTTCTCTTCCCTCAATCTTTGGAGTACAACCCTCAAGTGACCCTTGTGCTCTTCCTCACCCCGAGAATAGATCAAGATGTCATCTATAAACACCACCACAAAAGAATCAAGGTAGGGTTTGAAAACCCTATTCATCAAATCCATAAAGAGAGCCGGAGCATTAGTCAACCCGAAAGACATCACCACAAACTCATAGTGCCCATACCTAGTACGAAAGGCCGTCTTGAGAATATCACACTCCCTCACCTTCACTTGATGATACCCTGACCGAAGATCAATCTTAGAGAAGTGACTAGCCCCATGCAATTGGTCAAATAAATCGTCAATCCTTGGAAGAGGATACCTATTCTTGACGGTGACCCTATTAAGTTGTCGATAATCAATACACATTCTAAGAGACCCATCTTTCTTCTTCACAAACAAAACCGGAGCACCCCAGGGAGAATGACTAGGTCTAATAAACCCCTTCTCTAACAAATCTTTTAATTGCTCTTTCAACTCTTTCAACTCCGCCGGGGCCATACGGTAAGGGGGGATAGAAATAGGTTGAGTATCGGGAAGGAGGTCTATACCAAGATCTATCTCCCTTTCGGGAGGGACACCGGGAAGGTCTTCTGGGAAGACATCTAGAAACTCATTAACAACCGGAATAGACTCAATAGGAGGGACTTTAGACTCCACATCATTGACTCTCACAATATGGTACAAGCACCCTTTGGAAATCAACCTATGGGCTTTAATGCAAGAAATGAATTTCCCCTTCACCACAACATCCCGGCTCTCCCACTCAAGGACGGGTTCATTAGGAAATCGGAACTTGACTTTACGAGTCCTACAATCAATAGAAGCATAATATGCATGCAACCAATCCATCCCAAGAATAACATCAAAATCCACCATGTTCAACTCAACAAGATCACAAGGCAACAACTTATTTAATATGCAAACCGGACAATTTCTATACACTTTTCTAGCAACAATAGAGACACCAATGGGAGTGGATACTTCATATGACTCATGCAACAATTCCGACTCGACATGAAATTTTCTAGCAACTAAGGGGGTAACAAAGGAAAGGGTGGCACCCGGATCAATCAAAGTATAAACATCAAGATCAAAGATTTGCAACATACCGGTCACCACATCCGGAGTCTCATTAACACCTTGTCTACCATGCAAAGCATAAAATCGATTGTCCCTTGGGGCACCACTTTGAGAAGCACCTCTACCCAAAGGAGTAGTGTTAGCACTTCGGACCTTGTTGCGGATCTTGGGACATTCAAACCTCTTATGACCCACTTCTCCACATTCAAAGCAAGCACCCGAACCCTTCATGCAAGGACCACCATGCTTCCTCCCACACTTAGGGCATACATCCATAGAACCCACTTCACCTCCCCCTTGAGGTCTAGGAACATTGATAGCAAATCCCCGGTTGACATGAGGGTTTCCTCGGCCTTGATGAAATCTAGCACCCTTAGGGAACCTATTCTCCAATCGGGCCCTCTTGGCCTCGTGCCCCCTTCTCTTCCTCAATTTCTCCTCCTCCATTTGCTCGGCATAAGTCATCAACCGAGACAAATCCATATCTCCAATGAGCATAGCGGACCGACACTCCTCACTAACCAAGTCGGATACACCCATCACAAATTTGTTCATCCTCGACCTAGAGTCGGCCACCAAGTGAGGTGCATACTTGGAGAGTTGGACAAATTTGAGGGCATACTCCCTCACACTCATAGCTCCTTGCTTCAAGTTCATGAACTCCACCAACTTTGCCTCCCTAAGCTCAAGAGGGAAGAACCTATTAAGGAAAGCAAGTTTAAACTCCTCCCACAACACCACATAGCCATTACCTTTCTCACCCTTCCATTGATCAAACCAAATTTGAGCAACCCCCTTGAGTTGGTAGGCCGCCAATTCCGCCTTCTCACAAGCACCAACATCCATAATGGTCAAGATTTTGCATACCTCATCGATGAACTCTTGCGGGTCCTCATCCACCTTTGAACCATGGAAGACCGGAGGGTTCATCCTCATGAAATCTCTCACCCTTTCCCCCGGGGTGGTAGTTCGAGGAGCTTGGGCTCCTTGTTGCACTTGGTTAGCTACCACTTGTGCAAGCATGGTGAGTGCATCACGGAGCTCACCATTGGTGGGTGGCTCTTCCGGTGATCGGGCCCGTCTTCCCCTCATGTTTGGCATGATGATCTAGCAATCCAAAGAACAAGCGTTAGGGAGGAATCACCTTATCGCACTCTAAGCACGACATAGAACATGAAGAAGGGAAACCTTTCCTAAAACGTTTTGTAGCCTCCCATTCATAGTCGTGGCGCGCTTCACAACCATGATTAGGACTCTACTCAACGCGGTGTGTTGGACTCCGAGGATTTAACAACCTAGTGCTCTGATACCAAGCTTGTCACGACCCAAGCCTAGGGCCTAGACGTGACATGGCGAATGAGGAACCCGAAGGAACCCCAAACAAGCCTCTCAAACTTGTCATCACACTTCATCGGTCGCGGAAGTACAATCAACATTAATTAACGGGAAATAGGGACTAAGGGCAAACCATTTCAAAATGACATCATAGAACAAGAGTCAAGCTCATTTACAAAATACTTGTCCAACGCACACCTCTACATACATAGATAGGACGGGGGCCATGACATACTACCGGCTCCCCTCATAGTCAAAATACAATTGCAAGCTAAAGTCTCAAAACATAGGAGTAGGAAACATAACATAGCCCTCGAATCATTGAGGACTCACCAACAAACTCGGATAAGCACCGTACTAGCCACGTGAATGGAGAGAAGGATCAAGAGTAGCTCCGGTCCCTACATGGTGACATCATGTAGGCAAAATATGCGTTAGTACTTGGAATGTACTAAGTATGCGGGGTGCAACACAACAATAGACAAGGACACAATCGAAATACAAGAAATAGTTTCATAGGCATTATGAATAACAATATGAGGATGCATGATCAAAGTGAAGTCAAAACATGTTTAAGTAAATCTATACTAATAGTAGATATCATATGTGTATGCATCATCCAACCAATCTATAACCCCAACCTAGGATGGGGGATGCCGTTCACACCCGGACACCCTGGTGGCAAGGTATAAACCCCTCACATGGTTGATATTGGTCACACCCCAAGCATCCTAGGTGATGAGATATAAACCTCTCACATGGTTGATGTTGGTCACACCCCAAGCATCCTAGGTGGTGAGATATAGACCCCTTCACACGGAATAGAAGGGGCTGCATCATCATTCAAGTCATTCTTCTCTATAGGTGCACCAGCCTCCATCCACCTCGAGGTGACATCAGATAAGGGGCGCCAGACAACCCTTTAGGTCCTCTAAGGTCTTCTTCAAGACTAATTTGATGTAATCGTGTGTAATGTTCAATGAGCTCCCCAAGACAAAATTTATATCTAAGCAGCGGCATTTAACATTCTTTCCTCAAACCACCACAAAATCCACCGATTTGAAAGCACTTGCCCTCTTCTTCCCCTTTGGCACTAACTCTCTGTAGGTCGAATAGAGTTCCCAGACCCAACTACGAATGTAGAGGCCCCAGAGTTCTGTAAAGATCTCGAACTTCTGGAACTTTAGAATGTTCCACACATCTAGATATTTTTCCACCACATAATCGGTAGACAATCTCTTCTCCTCTAAAATGGTCCTTGAACCCCCGGCCTTTAGTCAATTAATGATCGGGGAGGAGGGCCCTGAACTGGAGGTTCTACGAGCACTGTTTGTGCTGGAGAAGATTTTTGTCACGACCCGAGAGCACCCGTAATCGTAACACTGCGTATTCAAACCCGAAGGTGTCTTATACAAGCCTCATAGCCATTCATTGCATTCAGTAATGAAAATAGTGCGAAATTTAAAAATTTTCTTTAATAAAACCATCAATCTAAAACTTGTTTATAAGCAACGGAATACTAAAGTCCCGCACGGCCATCTTAGACAAACTTTAAACAAAATAGGGACGCGGCCCTTTACAATCGAAGTCTTAACAATAGTCACAAAATAAGAAAGAACTAGAAAACAATAAGAGTCCTTGTCCTCGGCCTATGAGGACATACCAAGTCTTGGAGGAAAATTCTATCCAATCACTTCAATCCTAGCTAGAACTATTCACTTGCCGGAACCTACACTTGTATTAAAAAAAGGAAAATATGGGTTAGCACACACAATGTACTAAGTATGATGGCCATGAAAAAACATGCCTTAAAAGGGACATTTTGGTTGGAAATCATGCATTATGCCACCTTTTGGAAATATCATGTACAATAGCATAAGAGAAATACTATACAAGTATAATCATCAGTCAAGTCATAATACCACATTGAGACAATATCATCATGTAAACCATTACCTTTACCTTCAACCTTCACTTCAAGTAACCCTCATGACATACGTTGTGCAATGTATGGATAGTGTCCCATACCACCATCCACACTAAGGCACCACATTAAGGTCACCTAAAGTGAACTTACCATCCATTCCTTTTCACCTTTATACCATATCCATATAAAAGAGACATAACATTTCATAAGGCATCACCAGGGAAAATAACTCATAATATAACCCATGTATGGCATGCAAATCACATAAAGCATTTAAGTGTCAACATTCTTCATTTGTTTCATTTACAGGATTGTCATACATTAGTCATTAAAACTTTGAGAACTCACTATGATCCTATTAAAGACTACTAGTGCAATGCATAGATGGCATCCCATACTACCACCTACACTTGATATAACCTCGAAAGAAACCATAATGCACATCTCGCGTGATGGGAATAAGCGTTTAACCGACATAGACCATGCAAGCTAGACATGGAATCCGGTGTCATATAGCCCCACATCGTAAAGAGGTGTTCCACTTGCCTAAGGTAGAACGATAACATTAGCTCGGATTAATCCTTAGCTTGGATGAAATCCGTTGGCTAATATCTTATGTGGACATATAGTTATGGGATAGGAAGATGTTCCTTGGAACTCTAACCTAACATTGGGAGAGTTTCCATCTAACAATATTCGCTCGGTGCTTTGACTACATTGCCATAGATTAATTCATTCACATTACATTAGTATACTAAGGAGGAATGCCATAAGCCTATCGACCCATGATACATCATTACCAAGGAAGGAATGCTATAAGCCTATCGATCCATGGTACATTTAAGGATAGCTCTAGGGTCCTCATGAAAAGAATGCCACTAGCCTATCGATTCATGGCCCCTCATTTCATTCTTCTACTTATGAAAGGAATGCTACTAGCCAATCGATTAATGGTACATTGACTCATTAAGAAAGAAATGTCACTAGCCTATCAATTCTAGAGTCTTCATTATATTAGATCATTTATGAAAAGAATGCCTAAAGCCTATCAATTCATAGCCATCAAGTCAAGACACAATTATCACTAATATATGAAAGGAATGACATAGCCTATCGATTCATATTCATCAAGTGAAGACACAATCATTACTCAATAAAGGATGCCTAAGCCTACCAATCAAGATATACCATATATAGAAGACAACACTTCACATTACATCATCATCATACAAGAGTGTCAAATTCAAAATTAGCCTTTCAATAACAACAAAATTACATTCAAGACATGATCACCTCAACTCGATTGAATTCACATTCATATAGTTAGTAAGTAAACACCTCCACCTTTCAAGTGGATCAACATCTCTAGCACAATTCTACTTCAACATGTAATTTAGTCAAAACTTGCCTTTAAGGCCATAAATCTCAAATAATCAACACACCAATAATTTACTATAATTAAGGAATATATAATGATACATTTCAATAGCCCAAAGCAATTTAGACATATTTTAATCATAAGCCTTCATAATCAACAAACCCACTTCATTAAGGCACAAATTAGAAATTCACAGAAATCATGGGTTCATAGAATATTTTCATCATAAATCACCAATTAAACATCAATAAAATCAATATATGACATTAGAAACCATTTGAAATCATTTGGAGAAAGAACCCATGAGATTGAGTAAAACCCTTGGTTTTTCACGAACTTTGAAAACTTTGGAAACTTCTTTGAAATTGATTCTAGGGTGAAAACTAACCATAGATGAAGGATCACCATACCTTTACTAAGAATTCCCAAAAAATTTGATGAAGAAGCAACTTGAATCCAAACCCTAGCTCCCACTTCTTCCTCTTTCTTGAGTTAGAGAGAGAAATATAGAGAGAGGAAGAACTTTGGGGTTTTGAATAAAGGAGTAAATAAAGTGTTTTAAGACTTGAAACTATTTATATTTATGATAAAAACCATTTAAAATCAACTCCATAAAATAAAACATTAAAACAAAATTACTTAAAAACCCCTCACTTGGGCAGCCCTTTCAGGGACCAAGTCCACTTCTCCGGACCGTGAAAGGGGACCGCTGCCCGTTGTCCTCTTGGGCAGTGTATCCTTTTCCTTTCCAAGCCCCAAGATGCTAAGGCATCTTCATGGCCATTTCTACGGTCCGTGGTCAAGACCACTGACCGTGGAGTGGTCCGTGAAGTTGGGGTAGTAGCTTGGCCAAAGTGCCTTTCCTCCCATTCCACCAAGTGACCTTAACGGCCACTTCTACAGACCGTGGTCAAGGACACTGACCGTGAAGTGGTTCGTGGACTTGTGACAGTGCTTGGCCAAGGTTGGGCAGCTTCAAGGTGACCAAATACCTCAAGAGAATCATATTTCGGTGGATCCCTCAGCCATGACCAATGAAGATATTAGGGAGGCTTTTCTAACCCTTGATCAAGCCATGATGGCTCAAGTTAACCGAGATGTGCGGCCTAGGGTGAATGCTAATGAGTGTGCCATTGCCTCAAGGTTGAGAGACTTTGTGAGGATAAATCCTCCGATATTTCTTAGTTCTAGAGTGGGAGAGGATCCCCAAGAATTCTTGGATGAGTTATATAAGATAGTCAATGCTATGGGGTATCTTCATGGGATAAAGTGGAGTTGTCTTCCTATTAATTGAAGGAGGTAGCCCAAGTGTGGTTCACTCAATGAAAAAGCAATAGGCCTTTAGAAGCGGGTCCGATAGAATGGGAGGAGTTTAAGGGAGCTTTCCTTGGTAGGTACTTTCCCCGTGAGAAGAGGGAGTGTAGGGTTGAGGAGTTTATCAATCTTAAGCAAGGTAGCATGAGTGTGGAAGAGTACTCCTTTAAATTTACTCTCTTATCTAAGTATGCTCCATCCTTGGTGTCTAACCCTAGGGTTGAGATGAGTAGGTATGTGATGGGTATATCCGACCTAGTTGAGGAAGAGTGTCGTACGGTGATGCTTCATAATGATATGGACATTTCTAGACTTATGGTGTATGCTCAATCTATTGAGGAGTCCAAACTTAGGAGGAAGGGCAGGGAGTTGAAAAGGGGTAGGTCCGATGAGCAAGTTCAACCTAGGTTCAAGAAGAGAGCTCCTAATCAAGATTCTTCAACTACTCCTAAGGCCAATGAGGATAAAGGTGGTGAATCTCAATTTTCTAAACCTCTTTGCACCACTTGTGGGAAGAGGCATCATGGGAAGTATCTAGTCGGTACTAGTGGGTGCTATGGCTGTGGAGAGCATGATCACCAAGTGAGAAATTGTCCTACTCTTGTTTCTAGAGGAAGGGAGGCCAAACAAGCTTCTTATGTTGGTCCGGATCCTAATGCTCCAAAGAAGAATTGTTTCTATGCTCTTGAAGCTAACAAGGACAAAGGAATAAGTTATAGTTCCTTTTTATTGTGATGAGGTTCCTTGTGTTGTTTTTCATGTTATCTTTAGTTGGTTTTTCTCCTAAGTGGGGGATGGTATGTTGAATAGTAGGTTGTGGTGAGTTTTGATAACCTTACCTCTTTCCTTCTATTCTTATTCAAGCTTGAGACCAAGGGTTCTTAGTAGATTGTTTCATGTTTTGGAGTCTTGTGTGAATATGAATTTCCATGGTCTCCTTATGATATTCATGTGTTGATGAAGTTTATGTTCATATGAGAAAAAAAATGAGTTTTTCATGATTGTGTTCCTCATGTTAATATGAATAATGAGTTGTTTAAATGCTTCATGAGTTGACTTGTTGAGCATGCTTAAATGTGTTCTTGAAAAGCGTTGCATAAATTGCCTTATGATGTTGTAATGAGCATGATGTGAATGGGAGAAGGAAGCTCCTCCAATGAAATGAGAAATGTGAAATTGATGCATAATGAGTTTGTGGATGTAGTTCCTACCTTCTTGTTTGCGTTAAGCCTTTTTGATGTGGAGTTGATGTTTCCTCCTATATTTATGCATTCATATTGATGTGTCATGATTGTGGGCTGCTAGTCTTGAGTCGTTACCCTTTAATGTGTTTAAAATGTCATTCGAGGACTAATGTTCCTAAGTGGGGGATAATGTAGACCCTAAAAACGAATAAGTGAAACTAGAGCCTATGGACTTTGTGTTGGGTTCGTAATGAGGTTTCATGTTGTGTAATGTTGTCCCGAGCCTTGTTTGATGGAGTTTAGTGAGTTAACGTAAAGGTACGTGATAGACTCCGTAGTGGAAAGACCCTTTTTAATGTTGGTTAAGGGTTGGAAGGGAAAGTGCCAAACCAAGGGGGCAAGACCTAAACCAAAGGTCAAGGCTGCCCAACCTTGGCCAACCACTATCCCAAGTCCAAGGACCACTTCACGGTCAGTGGTCTTGACCACAGTCCGTAGAACTAGCTGTCAAGGCCACTTGGTGGCATGGCAGGCAAGGCACTTTGGCCAAGCTACTGCCTCAACTTCATGGACCACTCCACGGTCAGTGGTCTTGACCACAGACTACAGAAATGGCGGTGAAGATGCCTTAGAATATTGGGGCTTGGGAAGGCAAAGCAGACACTGCCCAAGAGGACCACGGGCCGTGGTCCCTTTTAACGGTCCGTAGAAGTGGACTTGGTCCTTGACGGGGCTGCCCAAGTGAGGGGTTTGTAAGTAATTTTGTTTTAATGTTTTATTATGTGGGGTTGATTTTAAATAGTTTATATCATAAATATAAATAGTTTCAAGTCTTAAAACATTTCATTTACTCCTTTATTCAAAACACCCAAATCAAAACCTCCAAAGTTCTTCCTCTCTCAATATTTCTTTCTCTAACTCAAGGAAGAAGAAGAAATGGGAGCTAGGGTTTGGATTCAAGGCGCTTCTTCATCAAATTTCTTGGGAATTCTTAGTAAAAGGTATGGTGATCCTTCATCTAGGGTTAGTTTTCACCCTAGAGTCAATTTCAACGAAGTTTTCAAAAATTTCAAAGTTCATGAAAAACCACGGGTTTTACTCAATCTCATGGGTTCTTTCTCCAAATGATTTCAAATGGTTTCTAATGTCATATATTGATTGTATTGATGTTTACTTAGTGATTTATGATGAAAGTATTCCATGAACCCATGATTTCTCTCAATTTCTAATTTGTGCCTTTCTGAAGTGGGTTTGTTGATTATGAAGGCTTATGATTGAAATATGTCTAAATTTCTTTGGGCTATTAAATTGTATCATTATATATGCCTTAATTATGGTAAATTGTTAGTGCGTTGATGATTTGAGATTCATGGCCTTGAAGGCAAGTTTTGACTAAATTACATGTTGAAGTAGAATTGTGCTAGAGATGTTGATCCACTTGAAAGGTGGAGGTGTTTACTTACTAAGTATATGAATGTGAATTCAATGAGGATGAGGTGATCATGTCTTGAAAGTAATTGTGTTGTTATTGAAAGGAAAATTCTCAATTTGACACTTATGTATGATGATGATGTAATGTGAAGTGTTGTCTTCTATATATGGTATATCTTGGATTAGTAGGCTTAGGCATCCTTTATTGAGTAATGAATGTATCTTGAATTGATGAATATGAATCGATAAGCTAAGGAATTCCTTTCATATATGAGTGATCAATGTGTCTTGACTTGATGGTTATGAATTGATAGGTTTTAGGCATTCTTTTCATAAATGATCTAATGTAATGAAGACTCTAGAATCGATAGGCTAGTGGCATTCCTTTCTTAATGAGTCAATGTACCATGAATCGGTAGGCTAGTAGCATTTCTTTCATTAGTAGAAGAATGAAATGAGGGGCCATGAATCGATAGGGTAGTTGCATTCTTTTCATGAGGACCCTAGAGTTATCCTTGAATGTACAATGGATCAATAGGCTTATAGCATTCCTTCCGTGGTAATGATGTATCATGGGTCTATAGGCTTATGGAATTCCTCCCTAGTATACTAATGTAATGTGAATGAATTAATCTATGGGAATGTAGGCTAGGCACCAAGTGGATATGGTTAGATGTACACTCTCCCAATGTTAGGTTACTGTTCCAAGGAACATCTTCGTATCCCATAACTATATGTCCACATAAGATATTAGCCAACGGATTTCATCCAAGCTAAGGATTAATCCGAGCTAATGTTATCGTTCTACCTTAGGCAAGTGGAACACCTCTTTACGATGTGGGGCTATATGACACCGGATTCCATGTCTAGCTTGCATGGTCTATGTCGGTTAAACGCTTATTCCCATCACGCGAGATGTGCATTATGGTTTCTTTCGAGGTTATATCAAGTGTAGGTGGTAGTATGGGATGCCATCTATGCATTGCACTAGTAGTCTTTAATAGGATCATAGTGAGNTATGAAAATCCTCTAAATGAAGCAATTGAAGAATGTTGACTCTTAAATTATTAATGTGATTTGCATGCCATACTTGGGTTATATTATGAGTTTTTTTCCCTGGTCATGCCTTATGAAATGTTATGTCTCTTTTATATGGATATGGTGTAAAGGTGAAAAGGAATGGATGGTAAGTTCACTTTTGATGACCTTAATGTGGTGGCGTGATGTGGATGGTGGTATGGGATGCTATCCATACATTGCACAAGGTATATCATGAGGGTTACTTGAAGTGAAGGTCGAAGGTAATGGTAATGGTTTACATGATGATATTGTCTAAATGTGATATTATGACTTGAGTGATGATTATACTTGTATAGTATGTCTCTTATGCTATTGTACATGATATTTCCAAAAGGTGGCATAATGCATGGTTTCCAACCAAAATGTCCCTTTTAAACCATGTTTTTGCACGGTCATCATACTTGGTGCGTGCTAACCCATATTTTCCTATTTTTACTACAAGTGTTGGTTCCAGCAAGTGATTGGTTCTAGCTAGGATTGAAGTGCTTGGATAGAGTTTTCCTCCAAGACTTGGTATGTCCTCATAGGCCGAGGACAAGGACACTTATTGTTTTCTAGTTCTTTCTTATTTTGAGACTATTGTTAAGACTTTGATTGTAAAGGGCAGCGTATTTATCTCTTTTAAAGTTTGTCTAAGATGGCCATGTGAGACTTTAGTATTCCGCTACTTATAAACGAGTTGTATATTGTTGGTTTTATTAAAGAAAAGTTTTTAATTCCACACTATTTTCATTATTGAATGCAATGTATGACTATGAGGCTTGTGATAAACTGTGGGAGGAGAAGGACTTGTTGGGATCCTAGACAGATTATTCATCGATTTGGAGCGTAGCTCCGCTCTCGTGGTCTGTAACAAATGGCCATCTTCTGGCTCGGAAATAGAAGCCGGAGAACCCTCATCTGACTAACTCTCTCTGCCGGTGGTAGTGAGGTGAGTGAAGTACACCCCCTCACTACCGTAGCTTCCTCTGCAGGTGTCACTTCAACGGGCGCCTTGCCTTTGCCTTTACCTCCTTTCGGAGGAAGTTTCGTAGTCTTTGCTGGGCAAGTAACTACTTCCTCATTGATTTCAATATCCCGTGCCTGCTTTTGGGGCGGTCTGTTTCTTTCTGCAACTTTTGGTCGAGCCATTCCAGCAAAACAATGTAGAAAACGTTAGAAAAAGTCAAGAAAATTTTCATAAACAAAGTTACAGGAAGAATCCCTTAACCAGGTCGGGCTCGCCGAAAGTTTCAAAACATAAATTCTCAAAGATCAAAGCTAGTTAGCGACGTCCAGGGCCATTCGGCGGATCACCGACACCTTTTGGTGAACTAGAAGTAGCTGGCAGAAAGTTACAGAACGATTTCAAAAATTTGGGGCACAGAAGGGCAATCAGGAAGTACTTTCGGTGAGCCAAAGCGTATCACCGAAAGTTACAGACCCCAAACTCACAATTTAAAGAATAAATGGGCAATCTAGTGGACATTTGGCGAATAGTTGAACCACTCGGCGAGCTCGACCCAGCTAACCAAATAGCCCAATGTGCCAGAAATTTCCCGTGTACTTCGAAATCAAGCCCGCAGCCGACCAAAACAAATTGAAACACTCACATTATGAAATAGAAGCAAGACCCATAAGATCCATGCCCTCGGGTACTCAAACTTCCCTCGATTTGGCCAAGATTGGCCAATTGACGTTTTTTGCCCTTAATAATGGTATCGACTACGCTATCATCGGGTAGAATTTGACAACTAGCACAATATGGGGTTATTCAGACTTCACCCCGCTATACCCATAACATAATCAAGGAAACCCAACAATTTTATCAATTTAAACCACAGGGATTAATCATTTATGACCAATTAATTACGATTTCACTTCAGAACAGACAAACGACCTACCACACGATCAACCCAACAATAATTAAACACAAAGATACATCACAAAAAGTACTTGCATTCGATTTCAACAAACTATTTTTAGAAAGGGGGTTCAGAAAACCAACCTTGTATGTCGAAATTTGTAATGCTAGGAAGCAAAGTAATCCCCGATCAAAACATCCAAAGGAAAACGAGAACAAAAATATGAATAGTGAAAAGTATAATATTGGTTGTGAGAACGCGGAAGTTGAAACGTAAGAAAATGAAAAGAATTTTGAATTTAAAACGGTTGGCCTCTTAAAAATACTTCAGTTCGCGTAACAGTCGGCGAAGTAAGTCGTGTTCGCTGGCCCACATAGTGATGCACCGAGTGGTACTTTAGTTCGCCAAATTTTACAGAGCTTCCCAGCAATTTGGGGTTTGAACATTTGTCCAGGTCGGGCTCATCGACCTGTTCGGCAAGTCACAAGCTGAGCTTTCTGCCCACCAAGTTTTACAACATCCCCCATCAAGCTAGTGGTTCAAACGTTGGGTCCAAATTAGGCACGCCGACTTGTTCAGCTTGTCGTCGATATGACCTTTAGCTGGCCTATTACCCCTTTTTCAACACATTCAACTTTCCAACCTGCAAAATCAACACCGTTATCCAAAAGAAAAATTCAAAATATCAAAAACTTGGGTTGCCTCCCAAGAAGCACCTTATTTAGAGTCGTGGCATGACGGAGATACCAATTCAAGCTTCATTTTTGGGATTGTCCATTATGTCACTCGACAAATCTCATTTTTGCCTTGGATTCAAATGATTCAAAATTTGATCCATTTGTGTTTCCAGCTATTTAATGGGGACGGAGTGAGAGGTCATCGTCTGATTGAGAGTTAAGACGTCGTCCTTCATCTCTTTCAACAATTTGTCTGACCCTTCCACTTTGTTGAGAATGCGCGAGAATATATCTTCAGTGCGGAAATTGTGTGGGTCAACATTTTGATCTTCGGGCTTTTGACGCTCATGGGGAGGTACATGTCTCTCTTGGTCCCAATCTCTCTCGTTCCAACTTGCATTGCCATCACGCCATTCACTTTTACGATCTCCTCAATTGTCACCATGTTCTCTATTCCAACTTTGATTCCGCCCGGCCTAGGATAGCTAGGATGGAAACCATCACCTGGATTTGAGAGGAAGCTCACTTCCTCAATGTAAAGAGCATCAAAATTGGGTCATCAATCTTAGAAGTTCACATCTAACCGCTCAATTTCCCCTTTCATGCATGAAACTAAACTATATCCAATTCACCCTAAAATCATAAGTTAATTTTGAATATATGTATAATCATACACATGTAATTACATCATAAACAATCATAAACTCGTTATCCACTCAATTGGATCAGCATACAACAATACCCACAATATAAGAAGGAACCCTAACTAGAATTGGGGATTCATCTTCACAATTGGGGAAAACATTGGGACTTCATGGACGAAAGGAATCCATGAATGAATAAGCCATAATTCTTCTTCTTCTTCTTTTTCTTCTTCTTCTTTCTAGGGGAAGGATATTTGGGAAAGAATTAGGTTCTTTTGGTGAGTTAAAATAATGACTAGGATCAATGAATTTAGGGGTCTAAAGTCTTTTTATAGGTAGTCCAGATTAGGGTAAAACGACACCACTTAATCCTAATTAAAACCAAAAAGTTCCATTAAGCCCCCACTTAACCGACCTCACTGCCCACTTTTGACCCAACCACGAGACCCGTGGGAAGTGCTGGTTAATCGTGGGTTGAGGTCTGGGAGTCTTCATTTTGGGCTTGGAACCTACGGCCCCATCCACGAGGTGTGGACACTGCCTTAGGAAGATTTAGGAAGGAGTTCACCCATGCTGCCCACCTACGGGGCGTGGGAGGCCTCGTGGGTGACCCTTGGAACTCAAAAATATGTTAAACATCCCACTCCAGTCTATGGGGTGTTACAGTAATCCAAATGTTTAAAATGATCCAAAGTGCTAAAAATCAAAGACCAACTTCGAATATACTTGAGAAACCCTTCCAAGTTGTTCCTCAATGGAGAAAAACACTCAAAAAACGCAAGAAAACTAAAACTGGACTTCAATAATAAAAACCAAGTCAACATTGAACTCTTTTAAAATTCAATTTATAGTTTCCCAACTTTCAAATACAAGGACCATTAAGCGAGGTACGTCGAGCGTCGTTGACCAGGTCAGCGATGCACTAATTGCTTCATCTCATCACCGGTCTTCCTTGGATTTTAATCCTCATGGTTTTGCAACTTTAGGTGATCAAGAATGTGTCACCGATCCAGTCATCAGTCTGCCAAATATCCAAATCCATTGCCAAGTTGGGTTCTCCCTAGGATTGGTAGTCTAGAACTTTATGCGAGCTGAAGTGCCACTAGGTGAGTTACCGAGTCGCCTTGGCGATTCTGAACTTTTGTTATCTTTAGCCTTTTTTCATCTTTTTAGCTCATTTTCACCCGTTAGTACAAACCCTTGTTGGTCTGATTGACAAGTTGTCCATATTATTTGTTGGTACACCCGAATCTTCTCACCATGTCCCCACTGTGTGTCACGACCGAAGGGTACACCCTAGAAATAACAGGCATACTTGACCCTGTGGGGTCTCATACAAGCCCTTAGCATATCATAAACAAAATAAAATAGAAACGTATGAACATGGGCACGCCGACCTGTTCAGCTTGTCACCGATAAGGCTTTTAGCTCACTTATTACCCCATATTCAATAGTTTCAACTTTCCAACCTACAAAATCAACACCGATATCCAAAAGAAAAATTTAAAACATCAAAAACTTTGGCTGCCTCCCAAGAAGCGCCTTATTTAACATCATGGCACGTTGGAGATACCAATTCACACTTCATTTTTGGAATTGGTCATGTGTCACTAGACAAACCTCATTTTTGCCTTGGATTCAAATGATTCGAGATTTGATCCATTTGTGTTTCCAACTATTTAATGGAGACGGAGTGAGAGGTCACCATTTGATTGAGAGTTAAGACGTCGTCCTTCATCTCTTTCAACACTTTGTCTGACCCTTCCACTATGTTGAGAATGCGTGAGATCATATCTTCAGTGCGGAAATTCTCTGGGTCAACCGTTTGATCTTTGGGCTTTTGACACTCATAGGGAGGTACATGTCTCTCTTTGTCCCCATCTCTCTCCTTCCAACCTGCATTGCGATCACGCCATTCTCTTTCACGATCTCTCCAACTGTTATCACGTTCTCTATTCCAACCTTGATTCCCGCCCGGCCAAGGATAGCTTAGACGGAAACCACCACCTTGATTTTAAAGGAAGCTCACTTCTTCATTGTAAAGAGCATCAAGAGGAAGTGATGACTAACATCAAAATTGGTTTACCCGTCTAACACCAACATCATTGACCACTCTAGTACAACTACCCATGACATTCTTTGACAAGAGATCTGATTGGGTCATAATTTTAGCCATGTTATGATCCCTCTCTTGATCCTTTTCAATATGTTCTTTCGTCATCCTAAATGTTAAGGGTGATACCTGATCCTCTCTTGTATACCAAGCTCGGTTGATCTTGGTCATGTTATCAAGAAACACAAAAGCAAAATCTCAAACTCCTGCTTCATAATACAACCTTGGACAAGTTGATCACCCACTCCCTTATTTACTAAATCTAGACTCCGGTAGAAGTACTGTAGAAAGACGTTGTTTGGGAGTCTATCATTTGGGCATTGAACTAGTAATTTCTGAAACCAGATCCAAGTCTCGTGGATTGGCTCACCATCCAAGTGTTTGAAACCTTGGATATTATCTCTCAAAGATAACATCCTCGAATGAGGAAAGAACCTTGTGTAGAACACTTTAGTCAATTCATCCCAAGTCGTGATTGAGTCCCATGGGAGATCGGCTAACCATTTGGTAACCTCTCCCATCAGTAAGAATGGGAGCAACCTGAGTCTAACTGACTCTTGGGATATATTATTCAATGAGAACGGGCCACAAATGTGCACGAAGTTTATAATGTGGTCGTGAGGGTCTTCATGCGGAAAACCACCAAATGACCCCTTCATTTGTAGGAGTTACAACATTCTGCTCGTGACGTGGAACACTATATTCCCCACAACCGGTAGTAGCCTGATTGCTCCAACACTACCCAAGTGTATTTCATTCACATTGGCCTCGTTCACATCATTTAGATTACCAATATCATCATTATGGACCAGCTTGATAGCATTGCTACCGTTTACGCTCATTTCGTAAGAGGTTTCAAATATAACACAATAAATAACAAACTAACTTCAATAAAGGAATTCAATAACACCACTCCACGACACGACACAATTTTTGATAAACACTTAACTACACCTTATCCAATACTAGGTGTAGACGATAGAAATCTAGTATACATCCCAACAAAAGGTTAAGATCGAACCCACTTGGAGTGGTACTGTATCAAATTCTATTAGGAAGTAAAGATGTGATTCTAATCGATTATAGCAGTAGACATTGTCCAAATCAAACAACATAAGTCAAAGGTTTGACAACGAATGTCAGATAGGGGGTTTTAAGGTGTCAATTATCAACTACAATAATCACTAAAACAGGGATTAGACAAGAAGGACGGGATTCTCGAAATGTGATCCATTATAAGCTAATTTCACTATATGAGTAACTGAATTTAATTGATAAAGTATTTAATCACTTTTGGTAGGCTAGACTATAGGTTCAATAGTTTTCTCTCAAATAACTATTACGGTTGAGGCGAGTTCTCTCGAACCTCGACAAGCTTAACACTATAAAACAGCCCATAAACTTAATTTATATACACTCCTGAGCTAGATAGGTAGGAATGAGTTATGATTCACTCTCTCAAGTTGAACTCGTACCAACCCACTCACTACAATCATCAATCGATAACCTTGGTTTTAGAACCTCTCTCTCGTGCAAGCCCCAAACACTAACCTAAAATTTTATCTGCAACTACAATTCTCAGCTATCGATCAAACTCACATTAAAACAACATTTAAATCATTACAAAACAATACCCATAAGCTAATTAAGAGAATAATCACATGATCACACCCCAAGAATTGGGGTTTTAGCCAAACGTGATAAAAAGATAGAAAACAATACCAAAAACATTCTCCATCGTCTGGGTATTGTGATTGTCATGACCCAGGGGTACACCCTAGATGTAACATGGCATACAAGACCCCGAGAATCCTCATACAAGCCACTTAGCATATGATAATATAAGATAATAGAAAACTGCGGAAATTTAAAACATTTTTCATAACAATTGAAGTCTCTTAAAACAAAGCGGAAGTCTTTAACATTGTTTCAAACCATCTAATACCTGAGAGTTTTATGGACATAACTCATATAAAATTCTAAAGATAAAGAAAGACATAAATGGAAAGGTGATCAATTCTTCGATGCTATGAGGACTCACCAAATCTTCACGTTCTCTACTATGCACCTAGGCACGAGAATGGAATTCAATATCGCCGGACCCTACATTTGATAAGAATGTAGGAAAGATTATGCGTTAGTACATTTAAGTACTAAATATGATAACTAGCATAACACCATAAGAGCATAACAACATATTAGAAAGCATAATCTCCAACATAGACATAATATAAGCATTAATCAACATAAGGAATAATCCATAAACATAAGAAATACATCATGTTCATAAGCATAGTAAATCCTTAGATCTTCATAACATAAGTGAACTACTTCTTAAGTAACCTCAAAGCATACTTGTGCAATGTATGGATGAGACCTCATAATCTCACCCATACTAAGTACCAATTTTAGGCCATCATAATCATACTTACCATCTTTGGATCTCATCCTTAGCTTAATTCTCATAGACAAGGGAACCTTCATCTTTAGTCAAACATATCAAGGAAGGCAACTATAGCAACAATCCAAACTAAGCATACAACATATATGAGAAACACTTCATAAGTAACCTTAGAGCATACTTGTGAAATGCATGAATAAGATCCCATAAATCACATCCATGCTAAGTAAGTCACTTTAGGACATCATACATAATCATCATCTTTTGATTCATTCTTAACTTATAATTCATAGACAAGGGAAATCACATCTAGTCATACATGTCATGTAAGGCATTTCAAGTTACAATCCACACTAGACATTCTCATATTGCATAGTTCACATTACTCTTACTTACTCTTAAGAGACATGGGGATTCACCTCTCTATGTCTACTATAAAGGATAATGGGTATTCACCTCTTGTCTTACATGTATAGTCATAGTTATTTGCCTTCATATCTATTTTAGGGAAACATAGGTATTCGCCTCCATGCCCCTTCATAACATGATATAGGTATTCGCCTCCACAAAAGAAAACTTTGCTCCTTCAACCCTAGTTCAAACTTCCTTCTTCTTCTTTCTTTAAATTCTAGAGAGACAATTTTTGAAGAGAACTTAGGGTCTTTCTTTTAGGAATTGGAAGAATGAGTTAAAGAATTAATTTGGTGATATAAAATCCTTATATAGGTGATATAATTTAGGCTAAAACGACATCACTTAATATAAATAAAAACTGGAAAACCCCAAAGTACCCCTATACTTAACTACAAAAAAGCAGTTTCAGATCCCACCCACAACCCTCACTGACAAACTGTGGTTGACCCATGGCCCGAGCTGGTGAAGCGTGGGTTGGGTTTAGAGACTTGATTTTTCAAGGCTAACCTATGGCCCCTCACCCATGGAGCGTGGACCGACCCACGTGGCGTCATTCCTGCTGTGGTCCACCTCCTTTGGGCAGTTTCTAGGGCCCTTGTTAAGGACCCATAATTGGTCCTTGGGGGTCGTACCTTGAAGTTCTAACACCAAACCCCTCTATTTTTAAGTACGGAGAGTTACATTTATCACTCTAACCCTCATGTTAAGCTCTAGTTTAGCCTACTAGTTTCCGTGGTGTTACAGGCTAATGCTAGAAGAAATGAGGAAGATAATGTGGATTAAGAAACTCCTCCCCAAGCTCCTTAAGCACTAGTCGACCCTATGGCTGAGAATGTGACTAAAATGGAGTTTGGATCTACTTTTCAAATGTTGTCTCAATCCGTGATGACCCAAGCCAATAAGGACGTTGTAGTCTCCATGAACCCAAATGTGGGTACCCCAGCTTCAAGAGTGAGGGACTTTACTAGGATGAACCTTCCAAAATTTTTTGGGTAAAATATTTAGGAAGATCCTCAAGAGTTTATAGATAAGGTCCATAAGGTGTTTGAGCAAATGGGAGTTACTTTGGTAGAGAAGGCGAAATTGGCTACTTACCAACTTAAAGGGGTGGCTCAAGTTTGGTTTAATTAATGGAAAGAAGCAAGGACGGTAGAGATGGGTCCCATAGAGTGGGAAAGGTTTAAAAATGGCTTTCATGATAGGTTCTTCCCTCTAGAGATGAGAGAGGCTAAGGTTGTTGACCTCATTAGCCTTAGGAAACATAGTATGAGTGTTAAGGAATATGTCTTGAGGTTTACGTAATTATCTAAGCATGCGCCATCTATAGTGGCCGACTCTAGGCCAAGAATGAGTAAGTTTATGTCGGGTGTGTCCGATTTGGTAGTGAAAGAATGTCGTATGACTATGCTTTTTCATGACATGGATATTGCTCGTCTTATGACTCATGCCCAACAAATTGAGGAGGTGAAACTAAAAGGGAGATCTAGGGAGAAAAAGAGGTCTAGAATGGATGATGATAAGTTCTCCTATGATAAGTCTGATAGACATGGTCGTTCTATAAATCGACAAAGGTTTTCCGGACAAAGATCTTCCAATGCTCCTCCTAAGTATAATAAATATAGGGTGTCTAACCCTAAGCCTCAATGCATTACTAGTGAATCAGTATGGCCTATTTGTGCTAGGAGTGGAAAAAGACATGAGGGTAGATATTTAGCCATCATAGAATGTTGATTTAGTTGTGGTGAAAGTGGTAACAAAATGAGGAATTTTCCTAAGGGAAAGGCTAAAGGAAAAGAGGGCAAGCAAGTGCCTCCTAGTGGTTCGGGTTCGGATCCTCCTAAGAGAAATTGGTTCAATGTACTTAAAGCTAAAGGTTATCATGAGTGTTCTCCCGATGTGGATCCTTGTATTTTGAATGCTTCTTAATTAATTTTTATGCTTTTCTAGATTTTGATGTCAGCTTTGTGGTGGTTTGGTTGCATTCCTATTATGTTTCTCTTTCATTGAAGAACCTGTGTAGCCAAATTGTTAGTTCCCGAATGAGCCTAACTGAGAGTGGAAGAGGGAAATCTATTCCAAGAGTTTGTGTTGTTTCTTGTATTAAAGATGGCTTTTAAGAGTTGCATGTACCACCTAGTAAGGGTTAGGGAGATAGATTCAAGTGTTGGCCAGCTTGAAAGAGTTAGTTACCTTCTTAAGATTAACCTTAGGTAGGGTTAGCACCAAATGAGGGTGAAAGATGATGATGTCCCGAGGATAGATTTTATAACCCGATATGGTCATTATAAGTTTGAGATAATATGTTTGGTTAGTAGACTCTACCTAGGGTAGTGTTATGGTTTAAGATGGTTCTGGATCATCTTTTCATGTTAGATGTTAAAGTTAAGCAATGTCTTGATACGACCTTTGTTGAATTAAAAGAGACGATGCTTAGAAAGTATGTTGAGGCTTCCTCCTAAGGGGCAGATGGTGTGCTTAGATAGCAAGACATTATGTGTTGCTAATGTTTATACTTTGGGCTTACTTGAAACATCTCACCTTGAAGTGGGGTGTAGTGAGTTTGATAAGAAGAGGAAGCTTAGTTCCCGCTTTGTAGGCCCCTAAGAGATCTTGAGACATGTGGTGAGATTGCTTATGACTTAGCTTTGCCTAATGACTTGTCATCGGCGCATCCGGTTTTCCATGTCTCTATGTTTTAAAGAGTGTGTTAGAGATCCGACATCCATAGTTCCCTTACATCATTTTGGAAAAGGTAAAAGTTATTCTCATGAGGAAGTTCCAGTTAAGAAGTTAGACCAAAAATTTGAGAAATTGAGAACCAAGGGAGAGTTCTTCATGGTTAGCTCCTTATTTGAAGTAATGTGTGGTTAGATGTTCCCATGATTTCCCTATATGATGCATGTTCATTAAAGCTTGTGTTTAATGAGTTATATGATTGATTTCCTCATGTTGTAGTGCATTAATATGAGTTTCACATAGACTTGATGAGATGTATTGATGAACATGCCTTAGCTTGGAGTTGAGAGATTCCTCCTTCAATATATGCTTGTAGTATAGATTGCATATAGGGTCCATGAGATTGTGTTGAGCATGTTTTAGCTTGGAGATGGTAAGTTCCTCCTTGAACATGCGTAAATGTTGAATTTCATGCATTTTTGGGTTATTAGATCTAGTTCCTACTTCATTAAAGTGCATTGAGTGTGTTTAGGTTGGAGTTGATGTTTCCTCCTTGGTTGTATGCATTTAGATGAGATGCATGCATGACGGGTTGCTAGTGTTGATTCATTACCTTTAAGATGTGCCTAGAATGCCATTCAAGGATGAATGTCCCCAAGGAGGAGATAATGTAACAACCCGGAGTCTAGTAGGCTAAACTAGGGCAAAGTTCATTGGCTAGGAAGACATTGATAAAGGCAAGGGCCTGTGACACTTAGGATTTTGTTAAAGAGAACATTCCATTCTTTTCCAACTTCGCAAAGTGAATTTCAATCGCCCAAGCGACGTGGCGATTAGCGAAGTGGAACCCCATTCGCCTAAGGGTCTGTCTCCATGGCCCAAGCTACTAGAACTATGGGTGAGCCAAGTCGGGGCTCGCCGACCAGAAGGTGCATCGCCAAGTCTCCCTCCCCCATCGCCTAGTGGCCTGCTCCATCAAGGCAGCTACTGGAATGTTAGATGAGCCAACAGTTCACTAGGCGAGTCTCCAAGTGCCTTGGGCGAACCTTAGCGAGCAGTTCATTAAAATTTGAGTTGGGGTCCTAAAAGTCTTTCCATAGTTTTCTTAAAGTGATACTATGTCGTTTTACCCTAACCTAGGAAAGTATATAAGCTTTATATTCTCCAAATTAAATAACTCTCCCTAGAATCTAAAAGAAAACCCAAAAGAATCCCAAAGTTCTTTCTCTCAAAGATTTCCCTCTCTAGAACTTGAAGAAGAAGAAAGAGTTTGAAGCTAGGATCAAGGTCAAGCCTCAAATCCTCAAGCTTTTGTGGGCTTTGTGTTCAAGGTATAATAATAGCTCTTCATCCATGGAGTTCCCTAGTTTTCCCCAATCGTGAAGATGAAATCCCCAATTTGAGTTAGGGTTTCTTACAATGTTGTGGGTATTGATGAATTTTGATCCAATTGAGTGGATAATGATTGTTTATGATTGTGTTTACAGTAAATCACGTTTTTAGGATGAAATTACATGTACCCATGCCTAGCCCATGTCTAGAAAGATGAAATGGATGTAAATGGGTTTTGTGCCATGAAAGGGAAATTAAGGATTTAGAGATATTCTTCTAGGATTGATGATATGAATAGTAGATTGCTTGAGAGTTAAGCATATAGACATGAATTGATTGAGATTGGGGCTATATGATGATTTATGACTAGAATTGCTTAAGAGTAAAGCATATGTGAGAGATTATAATAAGAATTGTCTTGAGAGCTAGGCATATATGATGATTTTACTATTTATTGCTTTGAGAGTAAAGAATGAATGATGAATGATGATTTGTATTGCTTTTAGAGTAAAATTTACATGATGAACTATGACTATTAGGGCTTTGAGAGTAAAGCTTATATGATTAATGTTGTTTAGTAGATAGAATTAATCTGGAAAGGCTTTACCCACATGATTTTTATTAAGAATGTATGAATACATAATGTGAAAGGGTTTCTCACAAATAATTATTATAGGCTGAAAGGTTTGCTCACCTAAAATGAATCAAAGCATGTTTGACTATGATAGCTTGAAGTTGTAATAAGAGACACCTTCATGAATAGCTTGAATTGGTAAGACAAGACCATAAATGGTATATTAAGTTGTAAGTCTCATGGATAGCTTTAGATTGAGAAATCATACTCTTCCAAAGGTTAGCTTGAACTAGCATGGTAGGAAGCTTGCATGATAGCATAACTTGGTAAGGCCAAACCATTTCATTAGTAGCTTGGATTGAGCAATAGTACCCTTCCTTCAGTAGCTTGGACTTTCATGATAGTATGCCTTCCATGATAGCTTGGTCTACCATAATGAGGAGCTTTTCTATCACGACCCAGGGGTACCCCCTAGACGTAATATGGCGTACTTGACCCCGAAGGGGTCGTATACAAGCCCTTAGCATAATAAAACATAAGCAATTAAAAATGACACGGAATGGAAAGCTTTATAATAGAAGTCTTTTCATTAATATCAAAAGTAGGAGTCTAGACACTATCTCAATGAACCATCTACTACAATCGAATACAAACTTAGGGCCACAGCCCTTAATACAACATAGTCTCAAAAAGATAAAAGTAACATAGGAACTAAAATGAACAATCCGTCCTCAAACTTGAGGACTCACTAAGCTTTGGGAGAGCCAGTCCAAGCTTTGCTCAAATGAAGGAAATACAACTTAATGCCTGAAACCTACACTTATAAGAAAATGTAGAATATGGGTTAGCACAAAAGTAGTAAGTATGGAAGCAATGCATAAAAATCCTTTAAACATGCATAAAAGGGACATTTAGTTGAAACCATGCATTTATCAAGTTTAAAATCCATCATGCTCATTTATAAAGAAACATAAGTCAAACCAGATCATAAGCAACCCCAAAGCTATACTAGTACAATGCAAAGGCAAGATCCCATTACCCTACCAAATGCGAAGTACCATTTTTAGGTCACCAACATCATACATATCATACCTTTACCTCATTCGTAGTGAATACTCATATACAAGGAAACATTCATAATCATAACTTGAAGAAAATAAAGTCAACCTTAACTATCATACATACATAATTCATAAGTCTTCAAAGCATAAGAGGACCTCACTACAACACCTATTAAGGCCCACTTGTGCAATGCATATTCCCTTTTAAAGGGAATTGAAAAGTCATATTAAGTTTTTACTTAAGTTCATGTTCATGAAAGAATGTACTAGGCACTCAAGTCAACATGGTATCATAATAGCTCATATATTCATTAGGTTATAATGTCCTTTCAACTTAGAATCATCAATATGTGAGTAAACATTTCACATCATATTTATAGTGTTTATGAGAATAGCCTTACGTTCTACACAACAATACTATCATAGTCATAGACATATCATACATAGTCATGTGTAAGGGTAGGGGAGAATGATCTTACAACAATACCACAATTACACAATTACACAATAATCATAAGATATTCTCTTTCTAAATGAATTCATAAGCTCATAAACAAATTCTCATAAAGAGGTACAAACCCTCATACTTTGCCCTTTTATGCGCCACAAATCATAATCAACCCAAACATCTACAATTACTATATAGGATAAGGGGAAGTTCATGATTCAATAACTCAATTAACATAAACATATTCAACTGACATACTTATAATATTAACCAACCAACATCATCAATTCATAGTTTAGAAATATGGGAAAATCATGGGTACAAGGGGAAATTTCATCATAACCCAACAATATTCCATCAATCCAATCATAATTCATCATAACTAACCATAATCAACCATAAATAAACAATTCGAAACGTTTTGGAGGAAGACCCATAACATAGATTGAAACCCTTGGGTTTTGGGGTGAATTGAAATCTTAAAACCATGTTTGAAGTGACTCTAGGGGTGGAAACTACCCATAGATGAAAATCTACCGTACCTTGATTAAGAATCTCCAAGAAATTTGAGGAAGAAGCCTTGAATTCTACAAATCCTAGCTCTAATTGTTCCTTTCTTCTTCTTGAGTTTAAAGAGAGAGAAATATTGAGAGAAGAGGAAGTTTTTTATTTGATTTGGGTGTTTGGTTATAATGACTTAGTCTTGAGAATTTTGACTTAGAAACAACTTATATAGTACCCCTAAAAACACCCAAAACTACCCTACTTTAATAGGACTTAAAAAGGAAATTACTTAATTGTCCCTAACTTAAGGAACCCATCAAGGCACCACGAGCCCCTTCATGAGTCTTGGTGAGGACCACGATCCGTGGTCCCCTTCGTGAAGGTTGGTCATTAGCTAGGAACTTGGTGCCTTAAGCTCATATGCCCAAGGCATTACCACGAGGGGATCCACAATCCGCGGTCAAGACCACGAGCCGTGGTACCTGTCATGGTCCTTGAGGCAGTAGCCTTGACATTTGGGTCCCTTGGCTCAATGCCTAGGGCATCTTCACGAAGGGCTCCACGAGCCGTGGTCAACACCACAAGTCGTGGTCCCTCTCATGAAGTTGAAATAGTGACTAGGCCAATTGGTTTCCACTCTAGACCATGATCTTCCTTCACGAGCCGTGGTATGGACAACGATCCATGGTTCCACTCGTGAAGGTAGGACAGTATGCTCCAAGCTAGGGGCAGCCTTGACCTTTGGCTTTGGCGCGCTTGGCCCCTTGGCCTTGGCACCAAAAAAACTCAGTTCAATCGTAAATTATTTAATAATATATGAGTAGTCATTACAAGATTTTTAACCTTTACGTTTAATCTCTAGTTTAACCTATCATTTTCCGGAGTGTTACATTTTCCTTGATAGCCTTGAATTGTTAAATCGTAACCTTTCATGTGTGATGACTTGTGTTGGATTAGTAAAAAAGGACTCTTCCATGAATAGTAGAGATTGCTAAAGAGGGACTAGTCCCTAATCGAAGTAGCATGTTTATGATTGTCACGATCCGGGGTCACCCCCTAGATGTGACACAGCGTACTTGACCCCGAAGGGGTCTCACACAAGCCCTTAGCATAATCATAACATACGAAATAGAAATGATGCAGAAAATTTAAAATTTTTACAATAAAAGTCATTTGCTTTTTCATAAACAAATATAAGAGTCTAGACCTTGTCTCAATCACCATTTAAAACAATTGAATACAATCTTAGGGTCGTAGCCCTTTACAACATAGTCTTAAAAATAGAAAGTAAGATAGCATCTAGAAATGAATAATGTTTTGTCCTTGAACCATGAGGACTCACCAAGCTTAGAGAATAGTTAACCCAAGCTTCACTTGAAAGAATAAGGATACCTCAATGACCAGAACCTACACTTATAAGAAAATGTATAAATATGGGTTAGCACATAAAAACTAAGTATGGAAGCCATGCACAATAATCCTTAAAACATGAATAAAAGGGACATTTAGTTGAAATCATGCATTTATCAAGGGTAAAAGTCACCATGCACATTTATGAAGAAACATAAGTCAAACCATATCATAAGCAAACCCAAAGCTATACTAGTGCAATGCAAAGGCAAGATCACATAACCCTACCAAATACTAAGTATCATTTTGAGGTCACCAACATCATACATATCATATCTTGCCTCATTCATGACCAATACTCATATACAAAGAGCATTCATATTCATAACTTGTAGAAAGTAATGTCAACCTTAACAACCATACATACATAATTCCTAAGTCTTCATAGCATAAAAGAACCCTACTACAACCCCTCTTAAAGCCTACTTGTGCAACGCATAAATGAAGTCCCATACCCCCACTCATACTAAGTAGTACCTCTTAAGAAGTCATAGTTAATGTCCATATTCTTATCATAATTCATATTCTTATAATATAGGGAAATGTAGCCATAACCGACATAGACCATGTGACCTACATGGAATCCGGTGTCTTACTCCCACAAAGAAGAGAGATGTCGTACTTGCCTAAGGTAGAACCTACATAATAGCTTTTAAGTGGATCCACTAGCTAAAGACCTATGTGGGCACATAGTTATGGGATAAGGAGATTGCTACTAGAAACCCGGACTTTCTAACGTAAAGGGTTTCCATCTCATGAGATAACTTACATGGGGAAGCCGGACATTCTACCGTGAAAGCTTCCATCTCATTTTCATATCAACTCGGTGCTAAGCATAATTCCCTTTAAAAGTCATATTAAGTCTTTACTTAAGTTCCTGTTCATAAAGGAATGCACTAGGCACTCATGTCAACATGGTATCATAATTGCTAGTAGATTCATTAGGTAAGAATGTCCTTTCAACCTTAGAATAATCAATATGTGAGTAAACCTTTCACATCATATTAATAGTGTGTTCATGGGAATAGCCTTTTATTCAACACAACAAAAATATCGTAGTCATAAGCATATCATACATAGTCATGTGTAAGGGAATGATCTTACAACAATACCACAATTACACAATAATCATAAGATCTTCACTTTCTATGTGAATCATAAGCTCATACACAAATTCTCATAAAGATGTACAAACCTACGTACTTTAGCCCTACAAGAGGCATGATTCACAATCAATCCAACCATCTACAACTACTAGATAGAATAAGAGGAATTTCATGATGTAATACTTAATTAACATAAACATCATCAATTGGCATACTTCCAATATCAACCAACCCACATCATCAATTCATGATTTATCAATATTGGGGAAACATAGGTCTATGGGGAATTTTCATCATCAACATAGGAAATAGAAATGATGCGGAAAATTTAAAACCATTACAATCAAAGTCTTATACTTTTTCATCAATGAATATAAGAGTTTAGACCTTGTCTCAATCATCATCTAAAAACAATTGAATACAATCTTAGGGTCGTAGCCCTTTACAACATAGTCTTAAAAATAGAAAGTAAGATAGCATCTAGAAATGAATAATGTCTTGTCCTCAAATCATGACGACTCACCAAGCTTAGGGAATAGTCATCCAAAGCTTCACTTGCAAGAAGAAGGATACCTCAACGACCGGAACCTACACTTATAAGAAAATGTAGAAATATGGGTTAGCACATAAGTACTAAGTATGGAAGCCATGCACAAAAATCCTTAAAACATGCATAAAAGGGACATTTAGTTTAAATGATGCATTTATCAAGTTTAAAAGTCATAGTTCATTAACATTCTTTGTGAGCGGTAAGCCTTAACCGACATAGACCATCTGAGCAAATCATGGAATCCCGGTGTCAACCTCACCGGATAAGGGATTCCTACTTGCCTAAGGTAGGACCATTACTTTTTAGCTTAGGTGGATCCACTAGCTATAGACCTATGTGGGAACATAGTTATGGGATAGGGAGATTGCTACTAGATACCTCGCCTCAACCCATGGATGAGCATCCATCTCAAGAGGTTGCTACTAGATACCCCGCCTCAACTCACAGATGAGCATCCACCCCAATTAATATCCACTCAGTGTTTAGCATTATTCCCCACGGAGTACTTAACATTCATTACATTAGTTTATTATTATGGGATAAGAGATTATTACTAGATACTCCGCCTCAATTCATGGATGTGTATCCATCTCAAATGCAACATTCATTAAAATGGGATATATGGATTATTACTAGATACCCCGCCTCAACTCACGGATGAGCATCCATCCCAACCCAATATTCATTTATTAGGACAACTCATATATTCAAAGATGAGAATAGCCTTTCAACTAAGAATACCCATATTATGAGAAATTCCTTTCAGAACATGTTATTACCATTCATTAGAGTACAATTGAGAATAGCCTTTCAATTAATACATCATTATTAACATTATCATAGAAACTTCATTCATTCTTCATTCATGAGTGTATGTGTATGTGAGAATAACCTTCCACATATATCATCATCATTCATAAGTGTTAATTGAGAATAAGCTTTCAATACCAACATAATTACAATCTAAACATGATCATTACACTGTCATTGAGATCACACACATATACTTCACATCATAATCATACGTAGATCCTTCATGAAATTGCCCTCCAAGGCTATGAATCAATATCAACCCATAAATCCAAGATACTACAATAGATAAGGGAATTAACATGATTCAATAATTAATTCAATATAAACATAAACAATTCAACATACTTTCGTGATCAATCAATTCCCAATCACAATTCACCACTAAGGGTTTTGGGTTAAAAATGGGTTCATAGGGTAAAACCATTTTAATTCACCATTAAAACAGCAATTAAACCATGATTCACCACATAAATTCCTTTTTAATACGTTTGGAATTGAACCCATGCATAGATTGAAAACTTTAGGTTTTTGGGGAACTTTGGAGACTTGAAATCAACTTTGAAATTGGCTCCTTGAAAGAAACTAAGTGAAGGATGAAGTCTACCATACATTTGATGGAACAAATCCACGAAAATTGCTTGAAAAAGATGAAAACTTGAGGTTGAGATCTTGAATCCTTCACTTCCAATGGAGGTTTCTAGAGAGAAAACTTTTGGAGGGGAGAGGTGGGTTCTAATTTATGTTTTCAATAAAATGAATTGAAAAAGGAGTTTAATACTTTAAAAATCCTTAAATACATTAACAAACCAATAATAACCATCCCCAACCCCTAACTAACTAATTAGCAATTTACCAAACCACCCCTCACTAAGGCCAAAACTAGACATCAATCAGTCATGACCTAGGGACCTTAGGTGGGGTGATGCCCCATCTTGTAGAGTCCGTGGTTTGGGGATGCAACATGAAATTTTGGGCCTTCACCTACAGAGGCCATCCACGGGGTGTGGATGGACCTATGGGGCGTAGGTCCCCATCTGTAGGTCACCAAGTTTGGGGCAGATTTTGGTTTCTTGGGGTCTTGGGGGTTAGGCTTTAAAGTCCTCCTCAAGGAACCCTAGGGTGGTCCTTGGGGAGTCATACCTTGACTTTTAACCCCTAAGCCCCTCAACCTAAGCTCGAGAAGACATTCTACACATACAAACCCTATAACAAACTCAAAACTCGGTAGGCTCTAGTTTCACCTATTGATTTTACGGGTCGTTACATTATCCCCCACTTGGGAACATTTGTCCTCGAATGTCACTTTAAACACAATAAGGGATTAACGACTCAAGAAAAGCAGCCCATTATATATGCAACATCATAAAAAATGCACGAAAGTAGGAGGAAACATCGACTCCATCTCAAACATACTCAATGCAACACAAGAGAGTAGGAACTACATCTACAAAATCATTATGCATAAAAACTTCAACATTTCTCATTTCATTGGAGGCATTACCTTCTCCAACCAAATCATGCTCAGCATAACACCATTAGGCACATTATGCAATTAATCTCAAAAGCGTATTTAGGCATGTTCAACAATTTACCTCATGAAGCATATAGACAACTCATACTAAATGCAAATCAACATGAGGAACAAAAATCATAAAAACTCATTTTCTCATATAAACATGAATTCATCAAGAACATGCATATCATAAGGAGACCATGGAAACACATAATCACACATGAATCCAAAACATGAAACAAGTTGTAAAGAACTGTTGGTCTCAAGCTTGAATAGAAATAAAAGGAAAAAGAAAAGGATATCGGAACTCTCAACAATTTTACTATTCAAAATATTATCCACCACTTAGGAGTAAACCCAACTAAGGCTAACACTAAAAAATCATAGGAACCTCAATACAACATTCACAAACTATACGGAACTATCACATACCGGTGCCTTCATCCAGATGCGCTCCTTTGCCCCTGTTAGCTTAAAGTACGTAGAAACGGTTTTTACTTGGAGCATTGGGATCTGGGGCATCATTAGAAGATTACTTAGAATCTCTTCATTTTGCCGAGAGTGTTGGGAAATCTCCCATCCTATGACCCTTCTTTCGACACCTAAATCAACCATCCGTGCCGGCAAGGAACTTACCCAAATGTTGCTTCCCACACTTGGCCAATATAGATCTTTCAAAATAAGAAGCACTTCCTTTGCCTCCTTGGAAATTAGGGTTAGACACCCTATCATTGTTGACCATTGGGGAATCTTGGTTGGAGAACCTCTTCTTGAACCTTGGTTGAAGTTTTTCATCGGGTCTAGATCTCTTTGTCTACTTATTCATTTTCTTGAGTTTTGTCTCCTCAATTTGTTGAGCATAGACCGTGAGTCTTGAAATATCCATGTCATGGTGGAACATTGTCGTACGACATTCTTCTTCAACAAAATCCGACACTCCCATCACAAACTTATTCATTTTAGCCCTCGAATTTGCCACTAAGGTTGGAGTATATTTTGATAGTTGGGTGCACTTAAGAGAATACTCTTTCACAGTCATACCCCTTTGACGAAGGTTCATGAATTCAACCAACTTTTGTTCCCACAACTCTAGGGGAAAAACCTATCAAGGAATGCTTCCTTGAACACCTCCCAACTTATGGGATCTGCTCCTCTTGATCTCTCACTCTTCCATTGTTTATACCAAATTTGAGCCACATCTTTTAGTTGGTAGGTGGCTAGCTCAGCCTTCTCCTCCGAAGACACCCCCATATCACTTAGTATCGTGCTAACCTCATCAACAAACCTTTGGGGATCCTCATCTACCTTAGAACCAAGGAACTCGGGGAGACTCATCCAAGAAAAGTCCCTCAACCTTGAAGCCATAGTACTCTCATTAGTATTCACTCAGGGTCCACCATCCCTATTAACTTAAGTCGTCATGGCTTGGGCTACGGTTAGAAAAGCCAACCTAATTTCTTCATTAGACATAGTCGAAGGATCAAGTGGAACTTGATTGCCTTGAGGAACTTGCGGAGTGATGAGTCCACAAATTGGACTCATTTAGAGCTATATTTTAATAGAAATTGTGTCCTCAAATGCTTATTTCACCTCAATATCTAATGAAAACCCTTAAGTTTCAGGTATTTGGAGTTTGAAGGAAAGCACGGAAACCACGTAGCAAAAAGAAATGAACAGGCTAAAAAGAACGAAGAAATAAAGGTCTGAGGACCGCCAAGTACCCTTGGCGAGTCACCGAAGGGTCTTACTTCGCCTTTTGTTCTAGTGCACTGAGCCCTGAAGAAGAGGATCAAGGCGGCGGAAAAAGGGAGCAGTCGGCGCATCGCCGAGAAGTTCCGCAAAGCAGTACCATGTTGCCCAATGACCTAGAGCACAACGATGCTGAAGGCTGGTGCAAGACGGCAATGAACTACATCAAAGGGTGAATCGCCAAGTTGATCGTTGATTTTGACTAACGACGCCGAATGATCCGCTGCAGCACAAATCTTTGAAAACTATAAATACTAGTTAGAGTTGTAGTTTTAAGAGTCGAACAACTATTATAATTTTCATCTAAAATAGTATTTTTTAAATAATTTTGCTCTAAGTTTGAGAGGGTTTTGAAGACTTTAATATCCAAAGGGTTTCATCTTCAAGATTTGGAGTTAGGTCTCTTGGATTCCTAAATTTTGGCATGTATCAAGACTTAAACCGTCATACCCAGTTGAATGTGAGCTCAATTTGGTATAAATTTCTATCTCTTATACATGTGTGGCTAAAAACCTCAATTCTCGTGGTGTGATTTAGCGAATATGGGTTAAGATAATTGTTGGGTCTTGCTTGTTGATAGTTTATTCGTAGTTTAAATGTGATTTCGTTTAGTGGTTGTGGATGAACTTAATGAGGTTGTAGTTGCAAATATAATCTCATATATGTGTTTTCGGCTTGCGAGAGAGAGAGGTCGTAACACTAAGACCACTAAATTGATGGCCTGTGCGAGTGGGTCGACATGAGGTTCAGCTTGAGAGAGTGAACCCTAGTCCCATGTCCTCACACAAAGCTCGAGAGAGAGTGAGTGGGCTAAGGCGGAGGCTGTTCTTAATGCGGCAAGTGGGTGTCCGAGAGGAACCCGCTTGAAACGGGTTAAGTTGCTCGAGAGAGAGCTTATCCCCCTTAAAGATTAGCCTAGTCACAAGTATTCTATGTATCTTCTATTGAAAACATGTACCCAATAATCTAGCTTAACCCGTTTTCCCGTCACATCCCAAGGATCCCCTCTCATTACTTAGAAATCCTTGCTTATTTTACTGTGTTTACTTACTTGTGACAAAACCCCATTGTAAATTGACACTCTTTTGTCCCCCTCTAATTTACAATGTTTTAAATCGTTAATGTCTTTAGCTACGACTAGTTATAACTAAATTTTATTTTTCTATTAATTCTCAAAACCACTCTCTTGGGAACGATCCCAACCCTTGGTTGGGTTACTAAACTATTGTACGATCGTAGACACTTGTATCGGAAGTTATGTCTTGATTACGCAAACATCAGGGAGGAACTACCTCATTCACATTCTCCTCCTCCACTCTTCTTGTGGTTTCCCTTCTTGCATTCATATCCTATAAACAAAAAAGAAAGGTTAGGGAAAGGACATTTATAGAGCTAATCTCTATGGCATGAGTTCAAGAGTAATGAAAGAAGTGTAGCTTCTTAACGTCCTATAGCCTCTCGCTGATAAATGTGTCGCGACTAGCACCCATGAACAAGACTCTACGAGACATGGCTTGTGAGACATCAACCTAAAAACCATTCCCAAAACATTGTGCTCTGATACCCTGTTTGTCACGAACCGAGCCTATACCCTAGAAGTGACACGGTGTACTTCACCCTGAAGGGGTCTCATACAAGCCCATAACATTGATAACATAAGATAATCGAAATAGTTTAGAATATAAAGCTTTTTTTAAATCCAAACAGTCAAAAATTCATTTAAAGAAAACGAAAGTCTATCGTTGTAACAACCCGTATTACGTATATGCTTGTTCTATTCTTGTTATACTTGACATAGCCTTATAGTATAGGTGAGGGACCGTGTTTCTTATATGGTTGGTGTTGGTTTAAACTAGCTTGGAAGGTGATGTGATGCCTTGCACGTTTTAGCATGTGTACTGTAATAACCCGAGAGCACCCCCTAGTCGTTACCGGCGTATTCGACCTCGAAGAGGTCTTATACAAGCCCTTAGCATTCATCATAACATGTATCATAGAATAAAATCACGGAAAATTTAAAACTTTTACTTTGGAAATTCAACTTCACTTCATATATGAAAAACATAATCTAACTTCATCACAATGCACCGTCTAGACATAGAAGTATCGAAATTGGAACTTAGCCCTTACATCAATAAGAAGTCTTGCAAATAGGAAAGTACAACCATCTCTTTCAACATAAGCAAAGAACTAAACATAGAAGCTAGATCATAGGGTCTTGTCCTCGGATTTGAGGACTCACCAACTTGGGGAAGCAACTCCAAGTGTCTTGAGAAGTAAGCTTGAATCCTCAACGGCCCGAACCTAAATGTTTGGGAAAAGGGAGAAAATATGGGTTAGTACAACACACGTACTAAGTATGGTTACTATGCATAAAAACCATTGAAACATGCATAAAAGGACATTTTATTCAAAACATGCTTTTTGCCAAGTAAATCCAATATGCACACAAATTAATTATCATAGTCCAAACAATCATAATATCATCCCAACATGTGGACAGTCCAAGCAATACTAGTGCAATGCAAAGAATAGAACCACATAACCCTATTCAAAGCCAAGTATCACATTAAGCAACCTATTTCATGCATACATTGATAAGATAATATTTCATCATAACTTGCCACATTCATAATGATCATACATAACTTAGCTTCAACAAACATAAGTCATAATAATCATAATCATAAGAGAAGACTACTACAACCATCCCTTAGGATCCCACAAATGCAATGTGCAAGAGAAGCCCCATACCCTCCCTTACACTGTGTGGAAACCCTTAAGAAGGCCCTAGTAAGAGTTCACAACTTTCATACCTTCATATACTTTTACATTAGGGAAATATTGCAATAACCGACATAGACCATGAGAGCTAACTGGAATCCGGTGTTCTACTCCCACACCGAAAAGAGTGGGTTAACACTTGCCTAAGGTGAAACCATTCGTACATAGCTATCTAAGTGGATCCACTAAGCTAGAGTCCTATGTGGGCACATAGCTAAGGGTGCAGGAGATTGCTTCTAGAAACCCTAACTTACTAAACGTGGGGTTTCTATCTCATGAGACAACACATACCGTAGGTAATCCGGACTTGCTAAACATGAGGAAATTCATGTGGGGAGCTGGACTTACTAAACGTGAGACCCCCATCTCATTTACATGCCCTTTCGGTGCTAAGCATCTAATTCCCTTTAGTAATCATCTTTAGTCATCACATAAGTTCACATTAGCCTTTACTAGACTCTTATGTAGACATCTTACCATAACAGCTCATATGTGTTCATGAGTGAGTAACAATCCTTTCACTTTAGAGACACTTAGCAAAAGAGTAAACCTTTCACTTTACATTACACTACAACCATGAGAACTACCTTTCAATCATATAGCAATCATACCATAATATGCATACATACTTCATANTCATGTGGGGAGCTGGACTTACTAAACATGAGACCCCCATCTCATTTACATGCCCTTTCGGTGCTAAGCATCTAATTCCCTTTAGTAATCATCTTTAGTCATCACATAAGTTCACATTAGCCTTTACTAGACTCTTATGTAGACATCTTACCATAGCAGCTCATATGTGTTAATAAGTGAGTAACAATCCTTTCACTTTAGAGACACTTAGCAAAAGAGTAAACCTTTCACTTTACATTACACTACAATCATGAGAACTACCTTTCAATCATATAGCAATCATACCATAATATGCATACATACTTCATAGCTAATTCAAGTGTAAAGGGTTAAGGACGAGAAAACTAGGTCATCACCATCATAATAACACATTAGGTATAGCATCACTACAATCTAAGTAATTCAACTTTCATACTTGAGTTCAAAGAAGAACCAACCTTCATACTTTCTTGCCCTTCATGGGACATCCATACTTCAATTACCAAGAAATTCATAACCAATACATAATACAAGGGAATTGATAAAGTAATAACATAATCAACATCAAGATAAACAATTGACACATTCCCTTCATAGCCTTCAAGGCTTCATTCAAAGACTCAACCCTAATTTCATAGAAATTATACAACACCTAGGGTAGAATCATCATACAAACATGAATTACATAACATCACATTCAATTCATAGCCTTCAATCAATATCCAACACAAACTAGGGTTAGATTTAGGAAAAGAAGGAGAAACATGGGTCTCATGGGGAATTCTTCAAGAAACCATCAATACAACATAAATTCATCAATAATTGTTCATATAACATCAATCAAAGTTAGTTTATAACATCAATTTCAATTTAGAAAGAAGACCCACGTTTTTTGATTGAAACCTAGAAATTGGAGTTTTTGAAATTCATCTTGAAGGGGCCTCTTGGGGAAAGGAATCCCAAGAGTAATACACAACCATACCTTATAGATGAATTAACCACAAAAATCCGAGTTGAAACCTTGGACAGTTGGTCTTCTTGTTGAAGCTCCAATCTTCTTCAATGGAGTTCTTGAGAAGAGAGAGAGAGTAGAGAGAAGGAGGAACTTTAGGTTTAGATCTTTGGGGTTTTGTGTTTGAGTGATAAAAGTGAGGTAAATTGTCTTAAAATACATTATATACGCATCCCCTAAAGTACCCTAAATACCCCTCACTGAAATGGACTCTTTAATGAAGTAAAAATAGATTTCTAAATTTTTGCATTTTCATCGCGGAACAAGTCTGCGACGCGGAACAAGTCTGCGAAGCAGAGTTGTTCCCTGAAGATATTTGGAATTAAATTTCGAGACAGTAAAGTCTGCGACACGACCGCGTCACAAACTGGATTTTTGCTCCTTGGGGGTGCAAGTGCATGACGCGCAGCTATTTCCTGCGTGATGCTATCAATGCAGTTCTGGAATGTACAAAAGATATTGAGGATGACTGTCAATACATGATCAGGACAAAAACATTGGAGAATATGAAAAAATGTTTGGCTTCTCTCTTATCTAACAGTATTCCTAGGTGGATCGAGGTTGGAGCACCCATAGAAAAGAAAGACCTCAATGTAGCAGCGAGTTACTAGTTTGGCTTCATCAGCAGTTGTATCATTCCATCCCAGAATGAGTCTATCCTCCACCATGCAAAAGTAACCTGCCTTGGTTGCATCATCGATGGAACAAGGCTAAACATGGGTATGATCATTGTCCAATAAATAGCCATGAGGGTGAAGTACCTTCAGACTTCTCTCCACTTTGTGGTGCTGATCTCTGAGTTATACAAACGAGCCTGAGTGCCTTGAGATGAGAAGAAGGGTGTGGAAGTGACTCCCACCTCTTGTACCAACATCCGGAGGATTGAGGCTGAGTACCTAAAAGATGAGGCTGAGAACAAGAAGGCAGCCCTAGTGGACACCTCCCCGGTTGTTGATAGTAATACACTACCTGCAGAGACAGTATTGCATACTCCGGCTCCTAGGCCTTCAGGTATAACTAGTGATGTCCCTTATGTGACTCCAGTTCCTCTACAGCTCCCCTGCTTCCTCGGTCTGCTCCTTCTTCTTCCCAACCTCCACTTACCAAAGTTGTGATACAACGGATGAGGAATCTGGCCTATTCTAGTGATAGGCATGCTTCGAGGCTAGAGGCCACAATTCCTGGGATGATTGATAAGGCCCTTACTAGTGCTGTGACACCCTGGAGTGTGTCTATTGATGCCCTTGCGACAAGGATAGCGGTGTGTGAGCGAGAAAAAGGGGCCACTGATGAGGTGACGGCTCTAAAGGCCACAATTGTTGAGCTAAGGAAGGATGTGGACTAGCTGAAGTCCACATATATGTCCATGATTTTTGGGACTATGGAGATTCCTGATATGCAAGCTGATACAAATGTTCCTCTGGCTACCACCAGAGATGAGGCTCGAGTTGAAGAGGTGGCTGCTTTCGAGTGCGAGGCTAAAACTGATGAGGAGCAGCTTGGTGTCGATGTGGAGGCTATTCATGAGGGCCTTACAGAGATAGAGGAGACGATTGTAAAGTCGGTGATTCAGACATCGCTGACAGAGACGTCCATGGCAGGCCATAGTGGAACCAGTGCTACTGATGTGACCCCAGGCACTGATGCCCCGAAAGATGGAGCTACTGTGTAGACATGACCTTTCTTTACCTCCCTTTCTGTCATTTCTATTGACTTTTTAGTGTTTTGTTGCATTTGAGGACAACTACCTTTTTATTTTGTGGTGGGATAAGATATTTACATACCTACCTCTTGTGATTATCATTTTGTATATATATTGGATTTTTGTGTTTTGACATTGTTTGTTGGATGTTTGAGCTTATGGCTCCTTGTTTTAAATGCAAATTGTTTTTCACCCTTCTGAAAAAAAATTGCCACCTCTTGTTGTGTTTGATTGTGGTTGTTCTTGTGCAAATTTGAGTATCGGTTATGATCAATACAAATGACTTGAATAGTTCTCTTAATCGAACAAAAATTAATGTGCGGCTACGATGAGACCAAATGAAGTTGCATAGATAATATGTGAACTTTCTGCATCTCGTTGTGACTAGCCGGTTATCGAATGAAGTCTCTTGTAATGAACATTGAACCTTACCGACAGTGTGGAGTCTTGTTTAATATTGGTGCCAATGGCTTGTGTGATGAGCTTACCGTGAACCTTGGGTGATGACACCTAGAATTTGCCCCATTGGTCCGGTTGGTTAACTGATGCAAGCTCTTGAAATGATCTTAGGCAACAATTTGGAAGAGTGAACTTTGTGAGTGTGTGAACTTTGCTTGAACACCCTTTGAACCTTAGCCTTTTCTTGGAAGAAACTTGATGAAATTGAAACCCCTCTTTATCCATTCACCCATAATCCTCATGAAATGTGGTTTATTTGAATAGCCAACTTAGGCTTGGGGGTGTGGTGAGAAGAGAAGGTAAATCAAAAAGTGCAAAGAAGTCCCCCTTGATCCATGGTTTTGAAAAAGATTGAACCCCTCCATACAAAAAAAGAGGAAAATGAAAAGAAGAATGAAAAAAAAAGTACGAAATAGTTGTAAAATTTGCAAAAGATATGGGTGACCGGTATTCCTTGAGAAGTGAATAATGGAATGAATTTTGAGCATGAGTGAAAATGTTGAAGAAAAGGAAAGAAAGTGTTGTTCATACCACATTTCATGAAGATAGCAGCAACTAACCCTAAATGACCATACCTTTACACTCAGCCCCATTATAAGCCTTGAAAAGACCTTTTTTTATATTGAGTGAGCTTAAACGAATGTTGGCTGGAAAATAAGGGCAAACTTATGGATGAAGTCATTCATGTGTTCATCTTTGTGAGTATGAGAGTTGTATGTGATTCCGGAACTATTAATTGTGAACAAGTGTGTGAATATGGAATCATCTTTGTGCGAGACCATTTGAGTACCTTTGTTGAGCTTGAACTTACATTTGAAGCAAGTATTGTGAACTTGAGAATCTTTGATAATGGTGAGTCGTAACTTGAATTTTGGAGTGCACAATTGAGCCTTGCACGAGTAAGTTGAGTCTTGTTGTGTGCATTCATGATTGAGTCTTTTATAGCACTGTTTGACACATCCTTTTTGAACTGTTCAACTTGAATTTTACTTAAGGACAAGCAGAATTTTAAGTTGGGGGTGTTGATGAGTCCGAGATTTGGACTCATTTAGGGCATTATTTATATAGATTTAGTGTCCTCAAATGTTTATTTTTTTGCCAATAACTGATTTAAAACCCTTGATTTCCAGGCATATGGATTGAGGAACTATGCAAGGACACTAATTTGAAAAAACGGAACGAAGCGAGCTGTAAGAATGAAGAAATGTAAGCCTAGTGATTGCCAAGTCCACTTGGTGAGTGCCGATGTGTTACTTGACCACCTAAAGCTCCAGTGTGCCAAGCGCTGAAGGAAAGAAACAAGTTGGCGATAGAAAGGAGCAGTCGGCAGATCGC